>NC_134484.1:485169244-485339244 GCF_040206685.1 Ascaphus truei
GACTGACGTGTTTCCCAGCGCGCAAAATGTATCAATCCCTAAGAGCAGGGAGATACTGCAGCCCTATTGGCTCCCTGGCATCATGTGGGGCGCTCCTGAGGCTCATGTGACATGTAGTCCCTGCCCATAGCTTCTCCTGATTGATGGGGGGTTCACGCGCTATAACTGCGCATGCGCGAGCTAGCCGAAGGCCTCCGCAACTACTGCCCTCACTGCGCATGCACCAGGCAAAAGAAGATGGCGGCGCCCTGCAATGGGAGCCGCCGGGAGTACCTGGCTACGTGATCGCCGCCACACCAGCAACCGCCCGCACCCACTCTTGCTGCCAGCTGATGGGTCAGTCGCTGTGTTCGGAGGCAACCGCCGCCAAGGTGAGGGGGTACTGGAAAGCCCAAGGGGACCAGGATATATATATATATATATATATATATATATATATATATATATATATATATATATATGTATATGTCCATTATTACATGGAAAACCCTTAAGCCAATGCTTGCTGCTTTAAACACAGCTTTTAAACATAGCCTGGGATGAGGTGCAAAGCCAATAAACCCACTCACAGACAGACTGTCTTATTGTGTTTACAATGCTTGTATTATACGTGTGGATACGTTCCACAGATATAACACAGAGAATAGAGCTTTTGATTCAGTATCAGAATATAACTATTCCTCTGGAAATTATCTGGGTTGGGAAGCGGTGATCCCGTCATAATAGGACGGGCTGATAAGGGTGTGAGCAGGTCAGAAGTCTGTGTCCTACCTTCAGATGGGCAGAGCCTATTCCCTCATGTCATGTGCTGACATTGAGAGACCAGGGGAAAATAAATAATCAGTGAGTAAAATGTCAGTGTTTCCCCAGGCATTCCTTTATATAAGCATGTCCTGCCAGGTACAAATGTGCTGAATGTGAGAAACTGGAGGTGATCGAGGAACAAATTAATGAGGGTGTGAGGGATCAAACCCCCCTATTTATTATGGTGGGGTAAGGTGAGGGGGAGTTACTGCACTGGTTCCTCTGCATTACCCACTTCTCACCGTATGAAATAGGAAAGTGAGACTGTGTCAGTATGGAGCAGAACTGCTGGACCTGAGAGAGTATCGGGAGCATTTATCAAAGTCTCACTCATGTACTGTATCTGCTTTTTATTCATACTATGGAACTGTACAGTATGTTACTATGTTACACTATGGGGACTTTACTGGTCTCTTGGCTGCTAATCTCTGACTCTCTTTATACTTTTCTAGATGGTTGTGTTGTGACACAATCCTGAGCCATTAAAGTTTTGCACCTCTAGAGCAGCACTGTCCACTGCCAGCACCTCCCAGAGGACCACTGCCCACTGCCAGCACCTCCAGAGCAGCACTGCCCACTGCCAGCACCTCCAGAGCAGCACTGCCCACTGCCAGCACCTCCCAGAGGACCACTGCCCACTGCCAGCACCTCCAGAGCAGCACTGCCCACTGCCAGCACCTACCAGAGCACCACTGCCAGCACCTCCAGAGGACCACTGCCCACTGCCAGCATGGATCCACGCTTGTCAAGTGAGTAGATTAGATATTTTAGTGTCTTTGGAATATGCAAGGGGGGAATATCTGATTATTTTGCAGTTATGTGAGTCAAACACCCAAACTAATCTTGTTTGCTTATAGAACCACCAGCAGGTAAGAAGATAATATATCTTCACCTCTGTCATGTTCTGCCAGAAAGGCTAGTAATACATTTCTAATTTAAAAAAAATGATTTATCTAAGGTTATATTGGGAATATTATTGTTATTGAGGTTTGAACATTGGTAGCTCCAAATCTTTTCAGCACTCGGGGGTAAAAACTTCTTCAGCAGTCAAAGGGTTAATAACAATGTAAATTAAATCACTTCACCCCATAGGAATCAGTATAGAGTATTTCTGTGTACTGATATCACAGTATATATCACATTTGCTCGCTCCCTTTCATATATCTCCATCTCTCCTTCCTTCACTGCTTCTCAGTTCACATGAACTCCTTTCTTACCTGCGCCCTCTGACACCACACAGCTATACCCCCAGCAATAAAGCACACCCCTACAAATCATCCTCACACATTATCTTTCTATCCATGCTTCTTCTCCTTGCTTCTGGGGATATCTCTCCCAATCCTGGTCCCTGCCTTATTCCTACATGCGCTCGTCCTCGCCTGCCAATTGCAACCTCTTCTTCTTCTGGTGTCAACCCCTCCAACCTTATACCCATCCCCTGCCACCCTCCCTCCTCTCTCCCTTTCTCCTGTGCCCTTTGGAATGCTCGCTCCCGTTCTAACAAGTTCCTTTCTGTGCATGACTTTTTTCTCTCTCGCTCTCTGCTCTTATTTGCTATAACTGAGACCTGGCTCACCCAGTCTGACTCTGCTCTGTAATATTCCAATTCTGTTTTATATACAGGCACATTCTAAAACCCAACACATATAGATTAAGTAACCTCCGGTCAGCACCCCCAGAGCAGCACTGCCCACTGCCAGCACCTCCAGAGGCCCACTGCCCACTGCCAGCACCTCCAGAGCAGCACTGCTCACTGCCAGCACATCCAGAGCAGCACTGCTCACTGCCAGTACCTCCAGAGGACCACGGCCCACTGCCAGCACATCCAGAGCAGCGCTGCCCACTGCCAGCTCCTCCCAGAGCAGCGCTGCCCACTGCCAGCACCTCCCAGAGCAGCACTGCCCACTGCCAGCACCTCCAGAGCAGCACTGCCCACTGCCCGCACCTCACAGAGCAGCGCTGCCCACTGCCAGCACCTCCAGAGCAGCACTGCTCACTGCCAGCACCTCCAGAGCAGCACTGCCCACTGCCAGCACCTCCAGAGCAGTACTGCCCACTGCCAGCACCTCCAGAGCAGCACTGCCCACTGCCAGCACCTCCAGAGCAGCACTGCTCACTGCCAGCACCTCCAGAGCAGCACTGCTCACTGCCAGCACCTCCCAGAGCAGCGCTGCTCACTGCCAGCACCTCCCAGAGCAGCGCTGCTCACTGCCAGCACCTCCCAGAGCAGCACTGCCCACTGCCAGCACCTCCAGAGCAGCACTGCCAGCACCTCCAGAGCAGCACTGCCCACTGCCAGCACCTCCCAGAGCAGCACTGCCCACTGCCAGCACCTCGCAGAGCAGCGCTGCCCACTGCCAGCACCTCCAGAGCAGCGCTGTCCACTGCCAGCACCTCCCAGAGCAGTACTGCCCACTGCCAGCACCTCCCAGAGCAGCACTGTCCACTGCCAGCATGGATCCACACCTGTTAAGTTAGTAGAGCAGATATTTTGGTGTCTTTGAAATCTGCAATGTGGGAATATATGATTATTTGGCAGTTATGCGAGTCAAACACCCAAACTGATCTATTAGTATTCTTCTAGAACCACCAGCAGGTAAGAAGATTATATATCTTCACCTCTGTCATGTTCTGCCAGAAGGGCTAGTAATACATTTTTTTACAGGAGGTATTATATTATACCAATATCAGAGGAGGTGAAATCACAAGAAGCGCCCCCACTCCCAGCTTTATATGATGGATTTTCCTTTGCTTGTGTGCTTTGCTTTGCTTGCTTTTGTTATTGCCAGGTTTCCCAGTGGATGTACCGGAGAGGTTAGAGATCAAATCAGAGAAAGAAGAGGCGAACACTGAGGAACATGTGACCCCAATAAAGGAAGAAATAGATGCATTTCCTGTTTGTGGTAAGTACCCTTACATCCTCACTTGTCTTTATTCAGTATGTTTAAAAATGGACTGAAATGTGTACAATATTTTGGGAAATAATATTAAAGCGTGCATACAATTATAAGATACCTATCCTAATGAAAAAAATCATTTGTCTAAGGTTATATTGGGAATATTATTGTTATTGAGGTTTGAACATTGGTAGCTCCAAAATGTTTTCAGCACTCGGGGTAAAAACTTCTTCAACAGTCAAAGGGTTAATAACAAAGTAAAATCAATCACTTCACCTCTCCCAATAGGGATCAGTATAGAGTATTTCTGTATACTGATATCACAAGAAGCGCCCCCACTCCCAGCTTTACATGATGGATTTCCCTTTTCTTATTGCCAGGTTTCCCAGTGGTTGTACCGGAGAGGTTAGAGATTAAGTCAGAGAAAGAAGAACCGAACACAGAGGAACATCTGACCCCAATAAAGGAAGAAATAGATGCATTTCCTGTCTCTAGTGAGTACCTTTTCTCCTATGTCTGCACAAAGGGATGTTATCTTGTAACCACCAGAGCAGCGCTGCCCACTGCCAGCACCTCCAGAGCAGCGCTGCCCACTGCCAGCACCTCCAGAGCAGCGCTGCCCACTGCCAGCACCTCCAGAGCAGCACTGCCCACTGCCAGCACCTCCAGAGCAGTGCTGCCCACTGCCAGCACCTCCCAGAGCAGCACTGCCCACTGCCAGCACCTCCAGAGCAGCGCTGCCCACTGCTGGCAGCCCCAGAGCAGCACTGCCCACTGCCAGCACCTCCAGAGCAGCACTGCCCACTGCTGGCACCCCCAGAGCAGCACTGCCCACTCCCAGCACCTCCCAGAGCAGCACTGCCCACTCCCAGCACCTCCCAGAGCAGCACTGCCCACTGCCAGCATGGATCCACGCTTGTTAAGTGAGTAGAGGAGATATTTTAGTGTCTTTGGAATATGCAAGGGGGGGAATATCTGATTATTTGGCTATTATGCGAGTCAAACACCCAAACTCATTTTCTAATAGAACCACCAGCAGGTAAGGAGATAATATATCTTCAACTTTAAGTCATTTTCTGCCGGAATAGTAATTATTTCTAATTATAATATATATATATATATATATATATATATATATATATATAATATAATATAATATACGGCTAGTAATACATTTCAAATAAAAATATGTGACTAAGGTTATATTGGGAATAATATTGTTATTGAGGTTTGAACATTGGTAGCTCAAATGTTTCAGCACTCGGGGCTAAAAACTTCTTCAGCACTCAAAGAGTTAATAAAGTAAAATCAATCCGTTCACCCCTCCCCCATAGGAATCAGTATAGAGTATTTCTGTATACTGATATCACAAGAAGCGCCCCCACTCCCAGCTTTACATGATGGGTTTTCTTATTGCCAGGTGTCCCAGTGGATGTACCGGAGAGTTTAGAGATTAAGTCAGAGAAAGAAGAACCGAACGCTGAGGAACATCTGACCCCAATAAAGAGTGAAACTGTTCCATTTCCTGTCTCTGGTGAGTACCTTTTCCCCTTTGTCTGCACAAAGGGGTGTTATCTTGTTACAAGACACATGGTCACATTTAGTGAATATTCATGGTTAATTGCCTCTCATAGGAAGTCCCCAGGCCTGCTGGGTGTTCTGGGACAAGCCACATGCAGCAGAGTTAGAAGTGCAATATGGGTCTCAAACACGTATAAAGGTTGGAAATGCAGAGTTATGGGTATCTGACCATCAATAGATACGATAAAACGCATTTGGGAAAACAAATTCAAGGGACCCTTCCCTAACTAACCTGGTTCCCCAGCTTAAACAATACCCTCTCATTAAGGGTCATTAGATACGCAATAATAGCCACAGTCTTTAGACATAGCTTAACTGATAGATGGGGACAGCGTCCCAAGAGTCCAGGCAATTCTTCCGGACAGTGAAAGTCATGATGGGGGCGTCCTCCCCGAACTGCATACAGGGGAGCAGCGTGCCCCCAGCCTCCAGGCTCTAGGAGAAAAAATGAAGCAGCAAACCTAGCTGTCATAAATACCTGTTCCTTAGTTTGGGTAGCAGGTGAGGGAGAACTAGATGATTTAACTGCCGAGTTTTCATCCCTCTGTAGGCAGCCTGTAGGACGATAGTTGTGACGCGTATACGCCGATAATTTTCTCTTTCTTCTTCCGTGGATAAGAGCTTTGCGGTGCTTCTGAATCATTTAGGATAGTAGAACAGAGTTCAACAATAGTGCTCAAATGTCTATAGGTAATCAGTCTTGACAAAATCAACAATGGTTTCTTGATTGAAGAAAGAAATCAGACAGGCAAAGTAACAATAAGGTGAGTGTTAGGTATATAGGTGGGCGTAATGCATAGACATATATCTGATGTCCTGGTTAGTGTTGTAAATGGAGAATGATTAGCTCCAACACATCACTGCCAATAAGGACAATGTCACAAACGCTTGCAATCACCTTTTGGTATACCTCCCAATATAAAAAATGGTTTAAACTCACATAGGAAATGCCTGTATTCTTCTGATGGGCGTGCCTCTGTATTAGACAGTAGATCAATGGAGATTCCACACGAAGCGGTGAGGCAGAGCACAGCTGTTCAATGAGGATATATCAGGATCACAGCAGCAAGGTAAAAAACTTCTTTATTGAAACACCATGGTGCAGACAGGAATGGAGGGTAGCTCTTACGCGTTTCACGCCTGTACGGCGCTTTGTCAGAGACGTGAAACGCGTAAGAGCTATCCTCCATTCCTGTCTGCACCATGGTGTTTCAATAAAGAAGTTTTTTACCTTGCTGCTGTGATCCTGATATATCCTCATTGAAGGCTGTGCTCTGCCTCACCGCTTCGTGTGGAATCTCCATTGATCTTCTGAATCATTTGAATGCTTTTCTCCCTTTTCAATATGTTTAGTCCACTTGTGAGAGAATCCTGTTCCTTGCGTACATCTCGCAATTCTGCTC
The DNA here is from genome assembly GCF_040206685.1 of Ascaphus truei. NCBI lineage: Eukaryota > Metazoa > Chordata > Amphibia > Anura > Ascaphidae > Ascaphus > Ascaphus truei. The sequence continues at coordinate 485,175,930 of NC_134484.1, forward strand.
TCAGAGCCTCCATCTCTTCCTGGCGCTGGCTCTGTGTGCATGAACGCATCCCTCATTACGTTTAGGAACTCTGCCTTCATTACGTCTAGCGCCTCTACAAATCCCGTTGCTAGGGTCCCATCAGCTTGTCTTTCCCAGGTTTTTTTCTCCTGGTCTTCCCGACTGTTGGGGATGGAGCAGCGTCTGCTCCTCTATTTCATTCTTCAGTTTCTGGACCTTCTCGTGCTCCCTCTCATACTGCTCTGCGGGGACACACTGGGTACTCAGACGCTCATTCCTGAAAGAACACCACTTTATGTGGTCAGACACATGATGCATTAAACACATTTTTTCCTCCATTTTTGCACTTTCAGGTGTATTCTTCACCCTGACCTCTGGGGGTGCTATTGCGTCCCTGTGTATGCTGTATGCAGAACTGGTAGTCATACACAGTAGGACAGACTTTACTCAGAGTCTGTACTTTACTTTGGATGGGCGGCCATTTTAAACCCCCGCATTTATTTGCAAACCCACTGAGATTGGTGTTGTAGCCACAGGGTTATAATATACACCAAATAAACTGGGTTGAATTGAATACGACTGTGATATAATAAAGAGATTTTTATTCCTTAAAAGACAGGTGGACACACAATGTTGGACAAATAACAAACGGAATATATACACTTAGGGAAGGGCCAATGAAATAACCAGGATTCAGGTTAGCAGTTCATCAGGCATCAGGTATCATTCAGGTAGAATCACGAAGAACACTGGGCATAGAGCTTACAATCGTTTATATGTGGTTTGGGCTCCATCCCTATGTGACGGAAGCTTGTCCAGGGTTATAATAATACACACACATAAAAATATCACTGGGTTGAATCGAATACGGCTAAGATATGATAAATTAAGTTTATTCCTTGAAAAAGGTGAACACACAAGATTATACAAATTACATAGAGAATATGGACACTTATGTTAGATGGGGCAATGAAGTAATCTGGATCTGGATTAGCAATTCATTCATCAACACAGGATAAAAAACGAAGAAATGATCGAAGACAATGGGCATAGAGCTTACAATCAGTTATATAGGACTTAAGCCCTATACCATAGCATTGGGGGCCAGGTATTGGTTATCAATTACCTCTACCCAATTACCCTTTGCCACCTCAAGTAGGAAGCAAAGGAATACCTGCCTCCAGGGGTGGGCATTATTCTAATCAGGGGCTCATTTCCCTAGCCCTCTTCCCACCAGACCAGTGTCCCCTAGTCTGCTTTGGGCAGGAAAACCTTTGTCTGTGTCAGGGTCGCCTAGACCTCCTGCCTAGCCATAGTTCTTCTTTGTCCACTGGGTGTGCTGCTGTCTTCTGGTTCCTCTGTCTGCCTGTCTATCTTCTTTTTGCTCCTCTCTCTGTTTTATAGCTCGGCTTCCTGTTTGTTCCCTTGCCTTTGTTTCAAGTCAGACTCCTATGCACATGCCTCTGTCTTTGATCCTGACCTGTTCCTGTATATTGATTCTGTTCTTAGTAAAGGCCCTTGCTGGTAATCTGGCTTGTCCCTGTTTATTGCCTGGTCTCAGTCCCTGCTCCCCTGTCCTGTTCCAGTCTCCTCGTTGCTGACCTCTGCTTGTTACCTGACTACACTGTCTGCCGCCTGCCTCGAACCCCTGCTTGTCACCCGACTGCGCTGTCTGCCGCCTGCCTCGGACCCTCTGATTGTGACCCCTACTACGCTCCTGCTGTTTCGGCCACCGAGATCCTACCCGCCACAGGAGTCTCCCGTGACAGTCTGAAGGTGTGATGTATAACACCTACAGAACAACTCAGGTCCTGCTCTACTCCGCCCCAGCATATACAATCAGGGTGGGGGAGCCTTTGACCAGGGGGCCTGTTGTAGACCTACAATCGCCCCCTGAACATTAACATACCGCAGAGCCAGTATCCTTCCTGGGCTTTTATGCCAGACACCAAATACAGTACATTTCCACAATTATATTTATATTAAAATAATCCGTTCGGCTGGGCCGAGCGGGCTACAAATTGCCATATCCTCATGCCGGAGGGGATTCTACACGGTGGCCAATTTTCAGCTCGCTGGGACCCACCGAACCGGAGTTACAGAAATACACCTTAAATGCACATTTACAGAAATTGCATTTTTCTGCCATTGATGTCAATGGCAGAAACCCAAATTAAACAACCTGACCGTCCTGTTCCTCAGAGATGGTCGGTATTTGCCATGCAGTCATGCCGGAACGAGGACTACATGGTGGCCAAATCCCAGCTCTCTATTCCGCACAGAACCGGAGTTATGGACTTCAGTTTTTTTCAGTTTTTAACTTAGCCGTTTACCTTGCGGCTTCTACTTCCATTGGAATCTATAGGGCCTCTGCTACTATTGGAGTCAATGGGCAACTCACACTTTTCACAGTTAACCCTACTCCGTTTGGTTGAGGGGAGAGGGCTGGAAATTGCCATGCAGTCATGCCGGAACAGTGATTATATTCTGGCTAAATCCCAGCTCTCTAGTCCCCACGGAACCAGAGTTATGAGTTTTCAGTTTACACCGTTTCATACTTAGTGTTTAAAAGCCACGCGGCTTCCCTCCACCATTGCGGTCAACGGTAGGACTCATGGCCGGCGCGACCCTTTCTCGTCGCCATTAATTGTCGGACCCGATTGGGGTCGAGTGAGGGGCTAGGGGCAAAAAGAATTTTATTTCGGAATGCCGTAGAACAAAAGTTTCCCATGCTAATTGGTGGTGAACTTGACCGAAGCTATGTTCCCACGCCAATTGTGTGATAAAAGCTCCTCATTGACATTGTATCCGCTTCTGCGGTTTTGCGGTCTGGCTGGCTGCCAGCTCGTTCCTGGAGGTCGGCTTCGAGGAATCCCATTGAAATACATTACTCCTGTCACTTTCAATCGGGAAGCTCCGCTGCTCCTCTCGGGCGCCACCTGCAGGTCTTCTATGATATCGGGCCCAAACCACTGAAATTTCCATTAACTTGCATGGGGCTTCAATGGCGGCCTTTAGACAGGCTGCAAAATTGAGCCTGAAAAGGCAGGAAAGGGGTCAAAGGGCCATAAACCTGCAAATGCAATTAACACTTTCCCTCCCGGCCGGATCCCAGTGTATGTGGTTGATGCATACACTGTACAGGTACAAACACCAATAATTGTACCAACATATACATCTAGCAATTGGAACCCATTTAACCATGAGTCAGGGGAATAAGAATACATGAAATCCCTTTAATTGTGGGAACCGGATAACCAAGGGACATACCTTCTGGTTAAGAAGCAGGGGAACATATGTATTATCGGTACATTTCAGGTTAACCCCTCACTTCCCAGACGGTGGGAGGGGTGCCTAATGGGGGTGACCCCTTTATTACTCGCTTGGCACCCCTCACCCATCACACCCTAACATTGGGACTCGGGTACTGGATGACAATTATCTGGACCAATTACCTTTTGCTAATGTGGAAAGCACTCTGGTACCTGCCCCAGGTAGCTGGTACATGCGCACATCACTCTGGCCAGAGACCCATTTTCAGCACCCCACTCTAATAAGCTGGCGACTTAAAGTCTGCCTTTTGGGTATCTGGCCCGGGAAACTCTGTCCAGGGGTGTGAAGTATAGCACTTACTACAAGTACCCACGTCCTGCTCTTCTCCGCCCTAGAATACTTAATCAGGGTGGGGGAGCCTTTGATCAGTGGTCGTTCTGTAGGCACACTGTCGCCCCCTGACCATTAACATTCCTTAAAGGCTATTAACTTTCGCGGCTTACTGTAGGCATAAAATACATTGAACTTACAATATTTTATATACATAAAAATATTCCGTTCGGTTGGGCCGAGTGGGCTAAAACTTGCCATGCCCTCATGCCGGAGGGGACTCTCCATGGTGGCCAAGTTTCAGCTCGCTGTGACCCACCGAACCGGAGATACAGTAATGGATTTTAAAACCGCATGTTGTACAGATTGCATTTCTCCGCCATTGGAGTCAATGGCAGAAACACAATTTTAAACAGTTAACCATACTCCGTTCGGTTGATCAGAGAGGGCTGGAAATTGCCATGCAATCATGCCGGAGCGGTGACTGCATGGTGGCCAGATCCCAGCCCTCTAGTCCTTACCGAACCAGAGATAATGGTTTCAGGTTTTTACACTTTCGCACTTCGCGTTTTAAAACCTAGTGGCTTTTCTTCGCCATTGTGGTCAATGGCGGCGACCCTTGTGGCGGCGGCGACCCTTTCTCGTGGCCCTTGCCCGTCGGAGCCTGTTGGGGTCCAGTAAGGGGGTTCCCATGAGCTAGGGGCAAAAAGAATTGGACTGCTAGCTGCCCCAGAAGCAAAGTTAGGATTTTATTATGTTTGAACTTGACCGTGAGCAAGTTCCCACGGTAATTTATGAATCAAAGCTCTTTCTTTGAGGTTGTAAATATTTTCGGATACTGCGGTTTGGCCGGCAGCCAACTCAGTTCCTGGAGAGCGGACTCAAGGTATTTCCCATTGAAATGCATTACGCTGTTTATTTCAATGGGGAAGCGCCACTCTTCCTCTCGGGCCCCATCTGCTGGTCTTTCTTGATATAGGGCCAAAAACCTTGAAATCTCCATAGACTTTCATGGAGCTCCAATGGCGACCTATGGGACAGGATACAAGAAGGACTTCGGCGCAACTGCGCATGTCTGATTCAATAAAGCTCCCGGATGTTCTTCAAACAACTTTATTTGAACAATAACACACAAGGGCTACACCGCAATCTCCCCCTCTACGCGTCTCTCCGAGACGAAGCCCTATCTGTAAGGGTGAAACGCGTAGAGGGGGAGATTGCGGTGTAGCCCTTGTGTTTTATTGTTCGAATAAAGTTGTTTGAAGAACATCCGGGAGCTTTATTGAATCAGACATGCGCAGTTGCGCCGAAATCCTTCTTGTATCCTGATACTCCAGACGGCGGCACGCAGGAGCAGCTGAGGTGAGCGGGTCCCAGACCGGACATGCAGGTGAGGTAAGATCACAATTCCCCCTGCTCCGGTCAACTCCATGGCCACGCTGAGCTCCCTCGCACGCTGCCCCAGTGTTTGATTAATCATAGTGACCCAAATACACTGAAGCGCAGGACAGACCCCTTGGCTATTCGACCTATGGGACAGGGCTGCAAATGGGGATTAAAAAGGCGGGAAGGGGAACAAAGGGCCATAAACATGCAAACACAATTAACCCTTTTCCTCCCGACCTGATCCCAGTTTATGTGCTTGGTGCATACATTGTAAGGGTAAAAACACATGTAATCAGTGACATACATTTTGTACTGAGGTAGGGGCATAAAAACACACTTAACCATCATTATTATGGTTAACCCCTCGCCTCCCACACGAGGGTAGGGGTGGCCAGCTGGGGTGTAACCCCTTTATTACCGTGCCAGCCCCCCTTCCCTCGTCACAGCCATTCATTTCAATGGGGAGCTCCGCTCGTCCTCTCGGACTCCACCTGCTGTTCTTCCTCGGTATAGGGCCAAAAACCTTGCGATCTCCATAGACTTCTATGGAGCTCCAATGGCGACCTATGGGACAGGGCTGCAAACGGGAGGTAAAAAGGCGGGAAGGGGAACAAAGGGCCATAAACATACAAACACCGTTAACCCTTTCCCTCTTGACCTGATCCCAGTGTATTTGCTTGGTGCCTACACTGTAGGGGTAGAAACACATGTAACCAGTGAAATACATACAACCAAAGGGGGGAACACATATTGTACTGAGGCAGGGGAATAAAAACACATATAAGCATTATTACAGTTAACCCCTCGCCTCCCACATGATGGTAGGGGTGGCCAGCTGGGGTGTAACCCGTTTATTACCGGGCCAGCCCCCCTCCCTCGTCACAAGTGTCGACCCACATTCTCCACCCTTGCGTATCGCTGACGTCTGTCTGGACTCTTAGGGCTGGGACCTGCTGCGGGCGGCCGCAAGAGCGTTCCCCACCAGCAGGGGAATCCTCCCGAGCCAGTCCCACCTGGCTGCACAGCTCACTACACGCTGTGACGCGTCAGCCGCCAGGGGATTCAAGAGAATCCCCCCCCGCTCGCAAAAATGGTCCCTTTGTACCGGAAAAAGCCCCAAGTGCCTCTCCACGCGCCGCTTGTCTGCAGTGCGGGCGCGTAGTCTGAGGCAGCGGGGCCTTAGCCTTACCGACACAGTCTTCTAGGGTTTATTTAGAAAAACCACAAGAATAAGAGGTAGCAGTATAGTGCGTAACTCCAGGCTTCTGCCTGTTTTATTTCATCCCAGTGGGGGACTGCAGATTCAATAGATACATGTTGGAGGCACTCAGCCATTAACCTTCAGCGGTTTACTCATATTAGTGTCTTAACTCTATGCCCAGGACATACTTGAAAACGAGAGGTAACTCTCAATGTATTACTTCCTGGTAAAATGTTTTATAAATAAATAATAAATAAGTGACACTAAACATTTCAAACACAGTCACTTTAAGAAACCATAAAAGTAACACCTATCTCTCTTTTTTAGGGCTCTAACTATACAGTAGTATCAGCCTCTCTAACGGTTGCCGAGCCAACTAACCTGGTACCCCAGCTTAAACAATACCCTCTCATTTAGGGTCACTAGATACACAATAATATCCAGTCTTTAGACATAGCTTAACTGATAGATGGGGACAGCGCCCCAAGAGTCCAGGCAATTCTTCCGGACAGTGACAGTCATGATGGGGGCATCCTACCCGAACTGGATACAGGGGAGCAGCGTGCCCCCAGCCTCCAGGCTCTAGGAGAGAATGAAGCAGCACGGCTAGCTGCCATATATACCTGTTTCTGTAATTAGGAGAGCAGGTGAGGGAGAACTAGACCCAATGTAAACTGTGGCCTGGACTTTCCATCCACCAGCCTGAGTAAATGTGAAGCTGTGGGATGGATCCTTTTGCACTATTCCTGCACTTTCTGACCTAAATCAGGCAGAAAGCTGCCTAATATCCTGGGACTAAGTCACAGTATTTATCACATTTTTCACTTTATTAAGTTAAGATTATTTAGCACATTTTATTGTCATCTCCACCTCCTTGGAGCGCCTTTTTCGTTTTCTATCACATGACCACCAGCAGGTAAGAAGATAATATATCTTCAACCCTAAGTCATTTTCTGCCAGAAGGGCTAGTAATACATTTCTTTACAAGAGGTACAGTTAAACGCCGTTATAGCGCGGTCCTCGGGGTTCACCCGAAACCACCGCGTTGGTAACGGGGTCGCGAAAAAACAAAATAACCGGCGTGATCTGGGACTCCACGCTGCCGAAGGGGGAGAGCTGAGATAACTCTCCCAGAGCCCAGTGTCGCAATGGCAGGCCCCCGGACCCCCCCCCCCCCCACTCCCAGCAGCACTTACCCTTACCCAGCATCTGCAGCAGTTGATCTGTGCAGAGAAGCTGCGAGGGGGAGGAGAGCTCACGGGATGTCAGCTGTTTCTGAGTTCCCGGCCAGGGATCAGCTCCCTTCAATGCTCCCCCACAGCCACAGAGATACAGACAGGGAGAGGGCGGCTCTTTGAGCTGGTGTGTAATTTGAGCAACGGGGGCTGTGAGCAGGGGGGGGGACACTGAGAGAGGGGGGGATGTTTTGTCCCAATTTATGCCCACCCCAAAAAAAAATTTAAAATAATTTTTTTTTTTAAAAATTACAAATAATTTTTAAAAAACAGGAGCCACGTGAAAACCGCGTTATAATGGGTCACGCTATAACGGGGTTTACCTGTATTATATTATACCAATATCAGGAGGTGAAATCACAAGAAGCACCCCCAATCCCAGCTTTACATGATAGATTTTCCTTTTCTTGTTGCCAGGTTTCCCAGTGGTTGTCCTGGAGATTAAAGAGTAAGGCGGTCCATTGTGGCTAGCATTGCATCTTTGGGACATGGTTTGTCGCGATATGTTAATGGTTTGTTACAACATATACCATCCTTTTTGAGAGACACTACAGATCTGTTATGTGCTAAAAAAGCTGTTAAATGGCATAAGAACTATAGATGGGTTACGATGGACGTTATGTCATTATACTTCATCATTGATCATGACCAGGGTATTAAGGCTACTCAATTTTTCCTTCAGTCCTCCTCATTATCTATTTCACTTCGCACTTTTCTTTTAGATTCCATCACATTTTTATTGACTCACAATTATTTTTTATTTGATGCACAGTTTTACTTGCAGTCACGGGGTACGGATATAGGTACCTCCTTTGCCCCGTCGTATGCTAATCTTTTTATTGGTCCCTGGGTGTTAGGTCCAATCTACCAGGTACCTAGGGCAGGTAACCTTACTCGACCCGGGGAGCTTTCATCACGGCACCTGCTATATTCTTTTGGTCTCAGATATGATAGTTACGAGCCCGGAGTGCGAGAAAGCAGTAACACAGGGATACTGAGTTCTCACAACTGATTTAATATGTGGACGGGGCGGTCTTTTATATATAAGGCAAGGACAAAAAAAACGTTGTCAGTTGTATTGTATGTCTTTATTTATATAGTGCCAAAAGTGGACTCAGCGCTTCACAAAGAATACAGTACAGGGAATTATAATAATACAATAAGTGCAGCAAAAATCAGACAATAGGAAAGGAAAACCCTGCCCCGAAGAGCTTACAATCTAAGAAGTTCATTACATCTGTTACAAATTGAGTTCCCACATATACATCACACATCTAAATTTACATGTAACCTTTAAAAATGCCTTTACTTAAACATTTTACTGCTGAGCAATTGCTATTTAATGGGGTCATATAAGGCTTTGGTGGTTGTGCTTCTTGTGTCGATGACATGTTGAGCCAGCTGATCTAAAACTTAACGGAGACTAAAATATGTAACTATTTAAGTCCCTGAGTAGAATGAAGCTGACACACATTGCTTTAACCTTTTCAGTCCCTGATGGGAACAAAACTGACATATACAATTTTTAACCTTGCACTGGGGATCCACATTTATTTTTGGGGATTCTAATCCTTTTCGGTATCATATTATTTTTTACAAGCATTATATTGATGACCTGATTATGATTTGGGAAGGGGATTCACATTCACTGGACACTTTCATTAATCCACTTAATTCCAATATGTTGAATCTTAACTTTACTTATGAACACCATGTTAATCACATTAATTATTTAGATATCACTTAGTTTATTGACATTACAGTAGAAATACAGACTTTCTTAAAGCGGATAGCAATCACCCCAGGTCACTCATCCGTGGTATACCCAAGGGGCAATTCCTCCGCCTAAGGCGGCTTTGCTCTAACGAGGATTCTTTTGATCAACAGGCCACCGAATTGGCAAACAGATTTTCTGTCAGGGGCTGCAGAACAGGGGATACAGAGGAGGTTTACATGAATGCCAAACTCTGTACTCCTGCTGAGTTACAGTCTTATGGTTTGACTGGTTCTAGGCAGGGGGTTTAAATCAAGGAGAGACCAGGGCACTCCCGAATGGTCCAATCCGCTGTTACACGGCATAGGTCAAATCCGCTCAATCATCCAGAAACATTGGGAAGTGCTCACCTTGGAGGAAGACCTTAAAGAGTCAATTGAACCAGGACCAAAAATTGCATTTAGAAAGGCTAAATCCTTGCCAAACTATCTTTCGCCTAGTTTATTTACCTCCAGGTCAGACAGTAAATCAAATTTAATACACGGGTTTTTTTTGTTTGTTTTTTTCAAATGTGGTAAATGTGTATTTGTTACTATGCCAATCCTATCAAATCTATTGATATTGTACACAGTAAAAAAAAACACAATTCCAGTTTTTATTTATTGTAATTGTAATTTTGTGATTTATTACTTAACCGGCGATTGTGGTCGAGGATTTGTTGGGCGGACAATCAGACCAGTAAAGGTCAGAATTATGGAGCACATTTGGGTTCGATGAATAAATAACATCAGCCATCTTAGCTCTCTACTCGAACCCTGCAGCCAGGGTGGTACACCAGGGCTTCCCTTCCAATCCCAGTAGAAAATTGTTCAGTTCGCGCTCTTGCTCTTTATGGATGTGGAATGTTGATTCTTTTGCTGCTCCTGTAATTCGAGGTGTCTTCCCCCACCTCCAAGATGGACCCCAACGGAGAACTCCGACGGCGATACCAAAATAACCAAGAAAAAAAGGAAACACAAGAGCGCACCAAGATAAGAGAAATGAAGTGTATTACCAATAATAAAAGATAGTAACCACTTACATGGAGTAAAACTTTAATAATCCCCGATCTCAACGATGACTTCTTTGGTGGGGCATCACATAAGGGCTACAGGGGCAATGTTAGTCCTCAGAAATCAGTCCCGCGCGCTGGGGCTGTCTTCATGAGTCGTATACGAAACGCGTCGCGAATTGTGGTGCTGGCCCATACTCCTATGATAGCCAGCACACACACAAGTTTCCGATTACTATGGCCTCGTTCAGGGTGCTGGCTTCGGAGGGAGGGCGTGCTGCAGTTGGACACAAAGTATTCAAATTGAATACTGGTTGTCAGGGTAGCAGCTGCCCTGTCTCTGAAGCCAGGAGTTGAAGCTGGCTACAGTTTCACTAAACGAAAATTTCGTTTTTTGAAGCTGCAGCAGCGTCACAGGGACCCTAGGCAGCCAATGAAATCATTCTTGAGAATGATTTCAAGACTGCAACACTGATCCCTGCTGTCTGTCTGTGTCCCCTCCAATGTCTCCTTGCACCAAATAAAGTTTTTTTTGTCAGTTCTGTTGTTTCAGTCTTTGGTCACGAGAGAGAAGCAGTTTCCACTGGAGCTGCTTTTCAAAAGTTATATTAAATCTTCATTTGCATTCCCTGTTATATATTTGATGATTTGAAATATAGTTTATATCAAAATATATTTTATTTTTTGGTATTTAGTGCCCAAAAATATTTTCTGGAAAAATTTTATTTTTCATAATTAAGGAAAATTAACTTTGCACAATGGATAGTGCTTCAATAGAACTACTGATTTCTGAAGTTCAGCTGCGTGCACCGCTTTGGGATCAGCGTTGTCCTGCGTATCATGATAGGCACAAGAACGACAACGCATGACGAGAGATTGCAGAGATTATGTGTACGACAGGTAAATATTATTGCCCACGTTCACACAGGGGACTTGGGAAGCATGCATTTGCGTGTCCGCGCCACCGTCTTCTGGGCGGTGGCACGTGCGTAAATTACTATGATAAATAAAACTTATTTGGTATTATTATTGCTATTGTTCATTTTAAGGGCGGGGTGTGTGCGGGGGGCAAAGGGCGGGGTGTGGGCGGGGAGGGGGAAAAAGGACGGGGAGGGGGGCAAAGGGCGGGGAGGGGGGCAAAAGGCGGGGAGGGGATGGAGGGCGAAGGGTAGGTGAAGGGCAGGGGTACGGGTGAAAGTGAGGCACAAATTGTTGGCAGGAGTAAAATGTCCCTCTCCCCACACACACACACGACGGGAGTGAGAGGTGGTGGAAAGTGGGACTGGCGCAGATCCGAGGAGGCTGCTTGGCCCCCCAGCGGCCGGGGAGGTAGCGCCGGGGAGGTAAGGGAGCGTTGGCGGCTGGGGTAGGAGGGGCGTGTCGCGCTTCCCCTCCGTCCGGTAGCCGGTGCAGGGCGGCGCACGTGATGGGGGGGGGGGGAGGGACAGACGGACTGTGTGTGTGAGATCTTTGGCCCGTCACTCCGCCTCAGGCCAATGAGAGGTGTGTGGGGGCGGGCCAAGGGAGCCATCTCATTGGCCTGAGGCGTGGTGACGGGCCAAAGGTCCAATTTGATTGTCCCTAGGGACAGGACAGACAGACAGGGAGATATACATACAACGGTTTGAGAAATATATATATATATATATATATATATAACAAAACAAAAAATTTAAGTAGCGCCGCTAAATTACCAGTTAATTGTAGATAATAATAGAAGAGACAGTAGCTAATATGGTATGCTTGAAGGGGTAGCTAGATAGGGCTAATACACTAAGATAGAGACTTTAAAAGATACAATTAGCAATACAGTCTCTTGACAAAACCCTAAAGGAAAAAATTGTAAAAAATCTAAAAAATGTATTTAATGAAAAAATATTAAAAAAAATTGTCAAAAGATAAAAATAAAAATAAAAAACCTTCAATACATAAAGTCCTGTTCCAGTGGAAATGTCAATGGTTTCTTGCAGCCCGTTCCAAAGGGATCACCAGTCCCTAGTGATATCTGGAAAAAAGAACAAAAAAGAAACAGGCGCACACCTAGTGCATTACCACAATAAAATTGTATTAAATGAACATAAAATCTATCAAATGGCCACTCACAAAGGTACAGCAAATAAAATCTATCTCATAAATGCTTTTATTTGCTGTACCTTTGTGAGTGGCCATTTGATAGATTTTATGTTCATTTAATACAATTTTATTGTGGTAATGCACTAGGTGTGCGCCTGTTTCTTTTTTGTTCTTTTTTCCATATATATATATATATCTTCATAGATAAAATTGAAATTTGTGGGGTTGAAAGTAGATGTGGTGAATCTGATTGGTCCATGGTCGTCACTCAGCCTCTGGCCAATCAGATTGGTCTGGATCCCTGCCCTGCCCCGCACGCCTCATTGGCCTGCGTGGCTCTGACGCAACCCCGCTGCCACTCTCTTCTCCTCACACGCATCTCACCTTCCCCCTCTGCCTCAACTTCAACACACACGCACAAGCATAACCACCCAGCCACTGTCATCTTCACCCAGCTCACCTCCCCGCCGGCTCCCCCATCACCCCCCCTCACTTGCACCACCCGGCTCTGCCGCTCCCTTCTGTCCCGCTCACCCCCTGCAGCCTCCTCCTTCACACGGATCTATGTACTCTCCTGCTCCCAGCCAACACCCCAACCCCCCAAACCCACTTTCACCACTCCTCCCAGAGTCTGCCACAATCTGAAAAAGCCAAGTCCCGCCCCCCCCTGCACCTGATGGGAGTGCGCTGGAGAGGTACGCTGGGTGTTGGTGCGCAGTCACTCCTGCCGTGAGGTGGGGAGCCGCCTCTTCGGATCGCCGGATGTGCCAGTCTCCCTACCCCCCCTCCTCCTGTCCAATGTCCCTCCCTCCCTCTGGGGGGTTGGTTAACGGATAAAGAGGGTGAGCACAGAAAGAGGGGGAGAGGAGGGAGCGGCAAATTTAACTCACGGACAACGCCGGGTCTCAGCTTATATATATATATATATATATATATATATATATATATATATATTTATTTGGCATGTGTCTTTGCCAAAAATAAAGTACATTATGGTAAAATATGCTGAATATTTATTCAAATATACCCATTCCACCAATAGAAATCAATTTAATATTTTCACAGGGAGTGTTCTCTGTGAATTGCCAGTGCTTACACAATGGGGACATGGGGTCAGTGACTTCAGGATATGGAGGGGAAGGGGGGGTGGACAGGTAGATGTGTGTTCCTGCAACAGGTCAAACAAATTGCCACTGTTTTCATTAACATTGTGTTGGACCTTACATGGTATTGAAATATGTTTTTTTACATTTTTTTGTAGTTGTCATTTTGAAGGGGAAATGGAAGAATCTACGGGATTCTTTCAGGCGCGAGATAAAGAAAATCCCGCCTAAACGCTCCGGTGATGCTGGTCCCAGCAGTAAGGACACACAATCGAACTGGCCGTATTTTCAGAACATGATGTTCTTGAAAGATCAAATGAAACCAGCCATTACGGAATCGAATCTGGACCGTCCCTCAACGTCTGGTACGGCTCCAAATTATATTGTGTCGTTACCGTATGTGTCCAGACCGTGTACACCATCATCACTTTCGCAGCACACAGATGATGGTGCAGAAGTGGTGCCTGTGGTGTACTCAAAGGATGGTCTCGACATGCCGGAGATCGTTGATGTGGATGATGCGGTGTTTCAGGTGCTGTCCCAAAGCGTGGAACCCAGCTTGGCACCGAGCTTGGAATCTAGCATGGATCAAAGCGTGAAACAAAGCATGGAGCCGGCCAAGAAAAAAAAAAGTGGTGCACAACTTCAATGATCTAGTTGACATGGAAGCCAAGAAAATTCAAATGATGCAAAATATGTTTGCAGGCCCATCGGACGCTAATATGGATTTTCTGAAAAGCCTCTTGCCCTTTCTACAAAACCTGCCACCTGCAGAAAATATGGAACTTCGGCAAGAAATTCAAGCCTGTGTCCTAAGGACACTACATCGCTGATTATCTGAAACATGCAGTTTTTGTTTGTTAATGGTCGCTAAGTTTCAATTATGTTGAACCTGTTAAAGTTGTTGTAAGTAGTTATTGTTATTTAAGTTTTATTATTGTTATTTAAAGTTTATTAAAAAATTTTTGTATTTTCACATGTGTAAGTGACACTTATTTTCCAAAGATACATGATTTTCATTGTGTCATGCACGTGTGTGTGAGTGTGTGGTGTGTGGCGGGCATGTGGGTGGTACTGGATGTGGGCTTTTATGTCTTTCACAAGTGCCTTAATTTATGTTGTTGATTTTTTGGAAACTGTACAGCCATACCTGTTTAAGGACACTCACGTTAAGTACACTCGCAAGTAAGTACATATCACCCAATAGGCAAACGGCAGCTCACGCATGCGTCTGTCACCATGTCCTGAGACGCAATACCGGCTCACTTCGGGCTGTTATATACAGCATGCATCCGTGCGTGCCTATGCGAACGCGAGGGCACGTGCCTCAGTCTTTTTCTGTTTATAGAGCCGGGACCTGCAGGTAATGTATGTGTGCATGTCTTTTGTGAGTGAAAGTAAGTCCTAAATAAAAAAATTTAAAGAACAAGAAATGTTTCAAAAATATATATTTTTTGGTTTTGCAATCCTGCACGCACACACACGCGAGCACACACGCACACACCCACACACCCACCCACACACCCACAGACGCTTTTATTAAGTTACTTTCCATGCAAGCAAATAAACAAAATGCTTGCTCCCTGGACAGCGCCATTTTATTTTTCACTGTGACCGGGAGGATTAGCATGTGACGTCACGTCGGATGTGATGGCAGGAGAAAGACACGCCTACTGAACGCTTCTGAACGCTGGGGCTGTCGGCAGGGGATGATCGGACGTCTCCTAGAAAAGTAACGCGCGCTCTCGCGGACGCGCTCCCGCCATATCCCAAAGCAGGCACCCTGAACGAGGCCTATCACGATTACTGAAACGGACAGGCATCCCAAGGACAGCTACAGAGGGCTTCTGTTCCTGCGCATGCGCGCTACGCTTTCAGTCACGCATACACTCGTTGGTATTCGTAACAAAGCTCTATCCTGGATCTCCTCTTATATCTCCCATCATACTTTCAGTGTCTCTTTTGCTAACACCTCCTCCTCCTCTATTGATCTTTCTGTGGGGGTACCGCAGGGCTCTGTCCTGGGACCCCTTCTCTTTTCTCTTTACACACTCTCTCTAGGTGACCTAAACACATCTTTTGGGTTTAAATATCACCTCTATGCTGACGACACACAAATTTACATTTCAACACTGACCTTACACCTGCTGTACAGACCAAAGTTTCTGAATGTCTCTCTGCGATATCATCCTGGATGGCCATCTGCCGACTGAAACTTAACATGGCAAAAACAGAGCTCCTTATACTTCCCTCCCAAACCTGGCCTTACTACCTCCTTCCACATTACTGTTGAAAATACAATCATTCACCCAGTAGCCAAAGCACGCTGCCTAGGGGTCACACTCGATTCCTCTCTCACATTCTCCTCTCACCTTCAAAACGTTTCTAAAACTTGTCGCTTTTTCCTCCGCAATATTACAAAGATACGCCCTTTCCTCAGTTAATCGACTGCTAAAACTCTGACTCAGGCCCTCGACTCAGATCGCGTCTTGATTACTGCAACCTCCTGTTGTTCGGCCTTCCTGCCTCTCACCTGTCTCCCCTACAATCTATCCTAAACGCTGCTGCCAGAATCACTCTACTCTTTCCTAAATCTGTCTCCGCGTCTCCCCTCCTGAAATCCCCCTCCTGGCTTCTAATCAAATCCTGCATCTCTCACTCAATTCTCCTCCTCACTTTTAAAGCTTTACACTCTTCTGCCCCGCCTTACATCTCAGCCTTAATTTCTCGCTATGCACCATCCCGACTCTTGCGCTCTTCTCAAGGATGTCTTCTTTCTACCCCCTTTGTATCTAAAGCCCTCTCCCGCCTTAAACCTTTCTCACTGAATGCCCCGCACCTCTAGAATGCCCTTCCCCTCAATACCCGACTAGCACCCTCTCTATCCACCTTTAAGACCCACCTTAAGGCACATTTGCTTAAAGAAGCATATGAATAGCACTGTGGATAATCCTCGACACATGATACATAAAGCTTGGCCCCCTGCAGACGCATTTACTGGAATTCCCTACTACTGCTTCTGTACGTTCTCCCTACCTACCAATTAGATTGTTAGCACCTCGGAGCAGGGACTCCTCTTCCTTAATGTTACTTTTATGTCTGAAGCACTTATTCCCATGACCTGTTATTTATATATTATTTGTGATTTATATGATTACAACACGTATTACTACTGTGAAGCGCTATATAAATAAAGATATACAATACATGCAATGACTGCTTGAAGTCTGGAACGCATGGACATCACCAAACATTGGATTTCCTTCTTTGTGATGCTTTGCCCGGCCTTTACTGCAGCTGTCTTCAGTTGATGTTTGTTCGTGGGTCTTTCTGCCATAAGTTTTGTCTTCAGCACGTGAAATGCATGCTCGATCGGGTTGAGATCAGGTGATTGACTCGGCCATTGCAGAATATTCCACTTCTTTGCCTTAAACTCCTGGGTTGCTTTTGCAGTATGTTTTGGGTCATTGTCCATCTGTAAAATAAAGCGCCGTCCAGTCAACTTCGCTGAATTTGGCTGAATCTGAGCAGACAATATATCCCTATACCCTTCAGAATTCATCCGGCTGCTTCTGTCTTCTGTCACATCATCATCAAGAAACACTAGTGACCCAGTGCCATTTGAAGCCATGCATGCCCATGCCATCACACTACCTCCACCGTGTTTTACAGATGATGTGGTATTCTTCGGACCATTAGCCGTTCCAAGCCTTCTCCATACTTTTTTCTTCCCATCATTCTGGTACAGGTTGATCTTGGTTTCATCTGTCCAAAGAATGCTGTTCTAGAACTGGGCTGGCTTTTTTAGATAATTTTTGGCAAAGTCTAATCTGGCATTTCTATTCTTTAGGCTTATGAATGGTTTGCACCTTGTGGTGAACCCTCTGTATTTGCTCTCGTGTAGTCTTCTCTTTATGGTAGACTTGGATAATGATATGCCGACCTTCTGGAGAGTGTTCTTCACTTGGCTGGATGTTGTGAAGGGGTTTTTCTTTACCATGGAAAGGATCCTACGATCATCCCCCACTGTTGTCTTCCGTGGACGACTAGGCCTTTTTGTGTTGCATAGTTCACCAGTGCGTTCTTTTTTTCTCAGAATGTACCAAACTGGTAATTTGGCCACTCCTAATGTTCCTGCTATCTCTGATGGATTTTCTTCTTTTTTTTTTTGCAGCCTAAGGATGCCCTGTTTCACTTGCATTGAGAGCTCCTTTGACCGCATGTTGTGGGTTCACAGCAACAGCTTCCGAATGCGAATGCCACTCCTGGAATCAACTCCAGACCTTTTACCTGCTTAATTGATGATGAAATAATGAAGGAATAGCCCACACCTGTCCATAAAACAGCTTTTGAGTCAATTGTCCAATTACTTTTGGTCCCTTGAAAAAGAGGGGCCTACATATTAAAGAGATGTAATTCCTAAACCCTTCCTCCAATTTTGATGGGAATACCCTCAAATAAAAGCTGATATACTGCACTTTAAGCCTATTATTTAACTGTAACTTGAATTTATTTTTGTACACAGCCTAAATAATAAAACTTGTATCAGTGTCCAATTATTTCCGGACCTAACTGTACTGTATATTCCCTTTATCAAGATTCAAATTGTTCTTTGCCTTGGTAGTTGAGTTTACATTTATTATATGCAGTGCTCAACAAACCCGATTGCCAACTCGCCAGCTGTGATCGGATATTGGCTCGTGGCCAGTAACTTTTCCCCTGCTCTGCAAAAAAAAAAAAAATCCCCTGCTCGAAAAAAAAAAACCCCCTGTTTGGAAATAAAATAAAATCCAACTAGCTGATTGGCTGTAACGGGGATGGAGTTGCCAGGACTTTAAACCGCCCTTCCTTCTCTGCATGGGTAAGTACTGTAATGGGGGGGCTTGTAGTAGCAGCAGAATGTTTCTCTCCCCCCCCATCCGAACCCCCCCCTGCCGCAGCCCGCGTGGGTCAGGAAGTGGTACCAGGTTGTTTCTCTCTCCCCCTTCCCCTGGCGCTCCCGCGGGTCAGGACGTGGTACCAGGAAGTTTCTCTCTCACCCTTCCCCCGGCGCTCCCGCCGCCCACGCGGGTCAGGAAGTGGTACCAGGATTTTTATCTCTCCACCTTCACCCGGCGCTCCCGCTGCCCGCGCAGGTCAGGAAGTGGTACCAGGATGTTTATCTCCCCCTTCCCCCGCTGCCCGCGCGGGTCAGGAATTGGTACTAAGATGTTTCTCCCCCATCCACCCAGTCATTCCACCACCCCCACCCACCCAGTCAGTAATCCCACCCAGTCACCCAGTCAGTAATCCCACCCAGTCACCCAGTCAGTAATCCCACCCAGTCACCCAGTCAGTAATCCCACCCAATCCCCCAGTCAGTCACCCCCGTCAGTTAGTCACCCCCCCTCTCCCACTCTTCCAGTCTCTGGCTCTCTCCCACTGTCTTCAACTCTCTCCCACTCTCTCTCTCCCAGTCTCTGTCTCTCTCCCAGTCTCTGTCTCTCTCCCAGTCTCTGTCTCTCTCTCAGTCTCTGTCTCTCTCCCAGTCTGTCTCTCTCCCTCTCTGTGTGTGTCTCTGTCTGTCTCTCTCTCTGTCTGTGTGTGTCTCTCTCTCTGTCTGTGTGTGTGTCTCTGTCTGTGTGTCTCTCTCTCTCTGTCTGTGTCTCTGTCTGTCTGTGTGTGTGTCTCTCTCTCTCTCTCTCTCTCTCTGTCTGTGTGTGTCTCTCTCTGTCTGTGTGTGTCTTTCTCTGTCTGTGTCTCTCTCTCTCTGTCTGTGTGTGTCTCTCTCTCTCTGTCTGTGTGTGTCTCTCTCTCTGTCTGTGTGTCTCTCTCTCTCTCTGTCTGTGTGTCTCTCTCTCTCTCTGTCTGTGTGTGTCTCTCTCTCTGTCTGTGTCTCTCTCTCTGTCTGTGTGTCTCTCTCTCTCTCTCTGTGTGTCTCTCTCCTTGTCTCTCTGTCTGTCTGTCTCGTCTCTCTCTCTCTGTCTCGTCTCTCTCTCTCTCTGTCTCGTCTCTCTCAAACACTCTGGATCTGGATCTCTTATTTACCCTATATATATCTTAACTGCCCTATACTACACCGAAATAACCGATACTGCTTTCTTCCAGATCTGACTCTGGAGCTTCACACGGGAGACATCGGAATATTCCCCTATCCCAGAAGACAGGTAGGGAACACCTCCCCTCCAACATATAACATTGCGGGAATGAGGGTACCTGCACATTGAGGGACTGCGGATCAGTAAGATCCCAGACGGGATTGCTGCTTTAGATATTGTGAAGCGGGGGCATCCAGACACTGGTTAATGGGTGCAGGAAACTAGTCACACACACATAACAAGGACTAATTGTAGTAAAGTATAAATGTAATACAATAAATAAACTTATGTCAAAAACGAATGTTGTTCTTACTAGGAATTCATGTAAAAAAAATTTAAGCGGAGCTAGGGGAGGGGCTGGGGGCGGAGCTATGGGCGGGGCTAGGTGGCGAGTAGATTTTTTTGGTTCGGCGAGTAGATTTTTGGGTGATTTGTCAAGCACTGATTATATGTATATTATTACCTGATTATATTATATTATTTGGTGTTACAGTTAATTTAATTTAAATAATTTTATTCTCTCCACATCCTATCCATTTTTAAATTTGATGCTTTTTCATTTAATTTTTATTGTCCTTATGAGTCTATTTAAGTTTATTGTTATTGTATTCTTTTTTGTGTCCTTTTGCTGGATTTCTCCCCCACAGTTATACTGCCTTCTTTCCGTGGTTACATTTTCCCCGGACTGTTTTGTTCCCATGGTACGTTTCTACCTGGGATACAGGTAGGCAGTGTTTCTGGGTGAGAGTGCCTATAACGTGACACTCTCTAGACCAGTGATTCCCAACCAGGGTTCCGTGGAACCCTGGGGCTCCTTGAAGCAGTCTCAGGGGTTCCTCCTATGGACCACAGCCCCCCGCCCCCAGGGGTGGAGTTTTTTGGTATGTATTTTGTAGGGTGAATTGAGTGAGAGTGGTGTAATTGATGGAAGATAGGAGTGAGAGTAAGCAAGTGAGAGGGGCAGGAGGGAGTGAGTGAGGAAAAGAGTAAGAGTGAGACGCAGGGGATATATACATGCGAGGCGTGAGGGTGGGAGAGTGACTGAGGGAGACGGATGGGAAGAGAAATACATAGGTAGAGGGTGAGAACTAGAGGTGTCTTGTGTGGTGTGAAATTTTGTGATTTACCCCAATCGAACCTAATATGTGTCAGCCAGATAGGGGTTCCCCGAGATTTTTCGAAATATTCCTCCAAATAAAAAAGGTTGGGATACACTGCTCTAGACTCGGGAAACCACTCTTTGATAAAGCGCCCACGGCGAGAAACGCATTGGAGGTTTCTCTTTTAACTTAGGCTGTGTCTCAATAACTCTCTTATTTTTTCTACTTTTGCCTCCAGTTCTTCTTTTCTGCAATGCTCCTTTTTTTCTTTGTTTTGAATGTGAGAGAAGAAGGAAAGAGAGGAGTCAAATATTACACCAAGGCCGCGTGCTTGGGAAATTATATGAATAGTATTTGTGACTGACAAAATATGACACATAATGGAGCAGGTTTAGTTTGTGGGTCTTATGGCAGAAGATTACATGGGCAGTGCAGTCACTGCATCACTTAGATTGTAAGCTCTCCAGGGCAGGGATTCCCGTTCCTATTGTCTGATTTTGTTTGTTGCACTTATTGTATTATAATTCCCTGTACTGTATTGTTTCTGCTGTAAAGAGCTGAGTACACTGCGGGCCTTATATAAATAAAGACATGCATACATGGGCATCTACAGTATCTTTACACTATAGGTTGCTGTCTGGTTTAGTTGATATTATTAACGCACTAATATGATAGACCAGGAGTTCCTTAACTTTACTTCTCATGGACATTTTAATGTTAATTATTTGGAGGATGTACATGTATCCTTAAATAATGAATACAGTAATAAATACAAGTTATATATGTATCAATGATTTCACTGTGAGAGCTGCTACAAATACATTTCAGGCCTTCGGGAACAACCACCACAGTCATTAGGGGCCACTGGATGTCCATGTGCAACAATTTTAAATCCCTGGGTGAAGAGAATATTTAGTTAATTAAGTATTGGTGAAATAGATTCTTCAGTGTTTTGGATTTGTAATTTGCATTCAGTAATTTGATTGAAAACATTTGTTCTGTCTTTTTTGTTTACTTCTGTTAGAGATCGGCCTGAATGAGGAACAGAACTTGAGCTCTGATACATCCAGAAGCTGGCTGACTCCTCGCAGCCCAGAAGTGCAAAAAAACAATGATTCCTGCCACATTTTAGACACGTGCAAGGAACCAGTGAATGTTGGTGAATTTACAGACCTTGTACAGCACACAGCAGAGACGGACTCTAAATATGGGTCCAGCAAAAGGTATGCAAGAGATTTAAGAAGAAGCCGTGGTGCTCAGCCTTTTCTCTGTTGTCAGTGTGGCAAAAGCTTCACACTGGACAGGGACCTGCTCACGCACCTTTGTGTCCCCGCTAGGGAGCAAACCTTTACAGATGGTGGGAGCGGTTTCTCACTGCAGGGGAAACTTCTTCCACACCAGATGATTCAGACAGCAGTGACTCCTTTTACTTGTACAGTGTGTGGGAAACAGTTAAGTACCAAGGGGACCCTCCTCAATCACCAGATGATTCATACAGGGGAGAAACCATTCACATGTGCAGAGTGTGGGAAACAATTCAGTACTAAGGGCCACCTTCGCATACACCAGATGACTCATACTGGGGAGAAACCATTCACATGTACAGAGTGTGGGAAAATTTTTTGTATTAAGATAACCCTCCTCAGACACCAGATGACTCATACAGGAGAGAAACCATTCACATGTACAGTGTGTGGGAAACAATTTACAGTTAAGAGCAGTCTCCTCATACACCAGATGACTCATACAGGAGAAAAACCATTCACATGTACAGTGTGTGGGAAACAATTCAGAATTAAGAAAAACCTCCTCCGACACCAGATGACTCATACTGGAGAGAAACCATTCACATGTACAGAGTGTGGGAAACAATTCAGTACTAAGAGCCACCTCCTCAGACACCAGATGACTCATACAGGAGAAAAACCATTCACATGTACAGAGTGTGGGAAACAATTCACAGTTAAGAGCAGTCTCCTCCTACACCAGATGACTCATACAGGAGAAAAACCATTCACATGTACAGAGTGTGGGAAACAATTCACAGTTAAGAGCAGTCTCCTCATACACCAGATGACTCATACAGGGGAGAAACCATTCACATGTACAGAGTGTGGGAAACAATTCACAGTTAAGAGGAGCCTCCTCATACACCAGATGACTCATACTGGAGAGAAACCATTCACATGTGCAGAGTGTGGGAAACAATTCAGTATTCAGAAAAAACTCCTCCGTCACCAGGTAACTCATACAGGGGAGAAACCATTCACATGTACAGAGTGTGGGAAACAATTCAGTCTTAAGAAAAACCTCCTCAGTCACCAGGGGACTCATACAGGGGAGAAACCATTCACATGTACAGAGTGTGGGAAACAATTCACAGTTAAGAGCAATCTCCTCATACACCAGATGACTCATACAGGGGATAAACCATTCACATGTACAGAGTGTGGGAAACAATTTAGTTTTAAGAGCCGACTCCTCAAACATGAGCAGACTCATACAGGGGATAAACCATTCCCCTGTTCAGAGTGTGGGAAACAATTCAGTACTAAGGGCCAACTCCGCAGACACCAGATGACTCATACAGGGGAGAAACCATTCACATGTAAAGAGTGTGGGAAACAATTCAGTATTAAGAAAAACCTCCTCAGACACCATATGACTCATACAGGGGAGAAACCATTCACATGTGCAGAGTGTAGTAAAAGCTTTTCTCGGAAGGCAGAGCTCCTCAACCATAAGCGGATTCATACAGGGGAGAAACCATTCACATGTACAGAGTGTGGGAAACAATTCAGTACTAAGAAATCCCTCCTCAGTCACCATATGACTCATACAGGGGAGAAACCATTCACATGTGCAGAGTGTAGTAAAAGCTTTTCTCGGAAGGCAGGGCTCCTCAACCATGAGCGGATTCATACAGGGGAGAACCAATTCACATGTACAGAGTGTGGGAAAAGCTTTTCTCTAATGAGCCACCTCCTCACCCACCACAGGATTCATACACAGGGGAAACCCTTCCCATGTACATAGTGTGGGGAAAGCTTTTCACAGAGGATCAGCCTCCTTACACACATGAGGATTCATACATGAGATAAAATATGTGATTGTTCAAAGTAGGGTTGGGCAATATACCAGTAGCATAGTAATACTGTGTCACGGTAGGGCAGGCCAAATACACCTTTATATTTAAGGGATCAGTCACAAGGCAAAACAGGCAGTAAAATAAATTGTGGTTTATTCGGATAAGACCTCGGAAACACACAGAAATACAAGAAACAGAGAATATACACACTTACTGGGGTCTGGGGAATGAGATCTACCCTTTCCTAGTTGCAAGATGCCTGCTTCCACAAAGGCTTACCTTGATAGGGCCCTGGTTCTGGGCTCCTGGACCGTAATCCAGCCTGCTGGCTAGGCCTCCCCATGCTTCCCTGTGTGAATAGCTCTTTCACAGAAGCACCTTTAGAGGCCCGCCAGCAGCCGCTTGTCTTCAGATTTCCAACAGGAAAAAGAGAGAGAGCTGCTTTTACTGCACGCTCTTATATAGGCTGGATTCCTATCTAAATCATTGAGGAGTGTAATAGCCAATTACAGCAGGGATTGAAATTACGCATTCACTAATAGGAGGGATAAATTCAAAACTTGCCAATAGAAACCTTGCTTATCTGTTTTGACATATAGGGCCGTTTTTCCCTGGCTCCGCGGTGTCTACGTAAAATAAAGACATCCTAATCTGAATATTCTGCTCGCCAAATGGTTTTCCCCCCTCTGCCATTCCTCTCCTCTTTGAACTATGGATTCTGTGCAAACTAGCTAGCATCTTCCATATGCCTGTGCTTTCTGTATAGAACCTTATACAGTAGTAAACATTAAAACACAATATAAAGTACACTTCCTTACAGAATATACTTTGGGGGACCTTATACTTATAAGGGAAATAAATTGGGTAGATTTGTGCTTGGAATCCCTATCTGAGCTGGGGCATTGAAATGCTAATTCACGTGGTAATTCACACTGCCTTTTGTCACCAACCTGGGTTTAAATCACAGGACAAACACAATGCATTGCAGTTTTAAAACACAGAGAACCAACATTTAGACACAAGAGCTTGCATTCCACCATCTGCACCTATCATGTGGGATTCTAAAACCTTCTCTTCTCTAAGACACCAGCTAAGAATACCTTGCTGGCAGGCAAGACAGGTTAAAATTATCCCCCCCTTTTCCCTCATGTTCCTGAAGCCCCTGCCCTGCAACTATTTCTCATAAGAGGCCACCCATACAAGGCAACCCACTTACAGTTTGTACAGGCAGTCGCAGGCCCATGAGGCAAAGGGAATACACAGATAATGCATTAAGTGGCCCACTGGGCTTACACAGTTAACACCACATACACAGTTCCTCGTTTATAACCCTATGGGGGGACAGTATAACAGAGGAACAAAATTACAGGCAACACAGTAAGGTACAATATTAGACCCAAGAGCTGACACTCTCAGCCCATACCATATGGTTTCAGGGGCAGCCAGCCGGGCTCCACCTTTATTAATGAAGGCCGGCTACGCCTACCGCCACATACTGCAGTAATAAAAATGGACGGTAACGCAATAGTTGCCATTACTTCTTGCCATGGCATTCCTATCAGCAGCTGCAGAATGGGGGTGGGTCTGGCAGAGAGGCGTGGGGGTGGGGACTGTGTCAGAGAGGGGACTGAGTATGGGCCTGGTAGAGACAGTGGAGTGGGAGCGAGTCTGGGAGCTCCTTGACTATCACATGCTGCAGCTATAAGGAATCCTCCTGCTGGTAATCTCACCCCTCCATATTAACCACTTCCCCTCTGCCATGCCTCTTATCCCTTCCCTTCCACCATGGCTCAACCCCTTTCTCTCCTCCCCCATATTTCTCTCGGCTCTCACCCGTGCCTCTTGACCCCCTCCTTCCCCTTGCCCATTAACCCTCGCCTCCCCATGCCCTATTAATGTGTACTGGAGAAGGGGTCGAGGGGATAATTATAAACTTTCTTACCGTGCACCCCAAAACTGGAACAACCTACCGGAGACTCTCGCATCCACCACCAGTTTAAGTTCTTTCAAAACTAAGGCAGTCTCGCATTTAATCTGGTCTGTAACTGTTACATACGCCTATAATATATATCATCTCTAACTGTGCATGCAATGTCTTGTATATAATGTGTACCCTGTTCCCTTATTTAACTGTATTTGTAACCATGTATTATTTGTCATCTTAACTCTATGCCCAGGACATACATGAAAACGAGAGGTAACTCTCAATGTATTACTTCCTGGTAACACATTTTATAAATAAATAAAAATAAATGGTGAAGAAAGGGGCTTTAGTGTGGGTGTAGTTAGTGTAACATTTTTATGGAATCATTTGTTATTCTTAAAATATACTAAAATGTATTTGCTTTTTTACATTTTATTAAGAATGAAATGCATTTGTATAAGAAATATGTTTCACAATAAATGACCTTGAACATTTTGAGGACTTTTGCTTTTTTGCTTTCTATTGGGTGTTAATATATTGCTGAATATTATCACGATAAATTACTTAATACTCTTATGGTGGGAAGTATTTTTGTTATTGTCTAACTCTAGTTCAGGGTGTTGGAAACAATTCAGTACAAAGTTTGACCTCCTGTCACACCCAAGTATTTACAGTGGAGAAACCATTTGCTTGTTCAGTGTGGGAAACAATTCAGTGTTAGGGGTCATCTCTTCAGATACCAACAAATTCATGCAGGGAGAGGCCTCTCACATGGACAGAGTATAGGAAAAACGTTTCTTGGATGAATGACCTCACACACCACATGATTCTCACAGGGGAAATAATTTGCTTGTTCAAAGTGTGGTAAACCATTTTATACAACGTGGGACCTCTTGTTACACCAGCAGATTTACACAAGGGAGCAACATTTTAATTTTTTGGGAAACATTTCAGCACTAAGAGGCACCTCAACACACACCAAACAATTCATAAAAGGGGATTACATCATCATCAATTCTGTAATAGGAGGACAGTCCTCAGACACCAGAGCATTTACACAGGGGAGAAACCTTTCCCATGTGCAGAGTGTATAAAATGTTTCTCGGTAAGAAAACCTTGTTACCCAAGTGTTTACACAGGGTAGGTATCTATGTCTTTATTTACATAGTGACATTAGTCACATTAGTGTACATAGACTTCAAAGCACTCATATAAATAACAAATAATACAAATAAAACACAATGGGAAGAAGTGCTTCAGACATAAAAGTAACATTTAGGAAAGGGAGTTCATGCTCCAAAGAGCTTACAATCTAATTGGTTGGTAGGAAGTATGTACAGAGACAGTAGGAGGGCGTTCTGGTAAGTGTGTCTGCAGGTTGTAAATTATCAGCCATGGAGCTACTCGTGCTTCCTTAAGCAAGGTGGGTCTTAAAGGTGGATAGAGAGGGTGCTATTCCGATATTGAGGGGAAGGGCATTCCGGAGGTGTGGGGCAGTCAGTGAGAAAGCTTTAAGGCAGGAGACGACTTTAGATACGAAAGGGGTAGAGAGAAGACATCCTTGAGCAGAATGCAAGAGTTGGGATGGTGTATAGCAAGAAATTAGGGCTGAGATGTAAGGAGAAGCAGAAGAGTGTAAAGCTATAATAGTGAGGAGAATTGTGTGTGATACAGGATTTGATATGAAGCTAGGAGAGGGATTTCAGCAGGGGAGACACTGAGACAGATCTAGGAAAGAGTAGAGTGATTCTGGCAGCAGCGTTTAGGATAGATTATAGGGGAGGCAGGTGAGAGGCAGGAAGGCCAGACAGCAGGAGGTTACAGTAATCGAGACGGGAGAGAATGAGGGTCTGTGTCAGTTTTAGCAGTTGAGCAACAGAGGAAAGGGCGTATCTTTGCGTAAGAGATGTGTGCAGAGGTGCATAGCATGGGGCTCCCTCCGGGCTCCCGTAGACCCTGTTGGTTCCTCCCGGGTTCCCCTTCATTCCCTTACCTGCCGCTGCGGCTATGACCGACAACAGAGAATGGGGAGGGTGCGGGGAGGGCTGTGGGTGGGAACTGAGGAACAGAATAGGTTGCAATGGCGATCACATCGCTGACGGCTACCTTTGCAGGCACCCCCATCTTAGAGGCAATTGCATGTGTGCGAGACGCTGCGAATTCGCAGGACAATCGCGCAAATGGCGGCCAATAGGTAGAGGCTCCAAGCAGGGCCTACATATCCCATGAGCCTCTGGGACAAAGTCACATAGCACGTATCAGCCAATAAGACTCCTGAATCCTCCTGCTCTATAGATAGATACTTTTTGTTCGCTGCAAGCCATGCCAGTCGGAGTTGGGACAAGGAAGGGGGTAAGAGGCCAGATCTCCCCTATTGGGCCCCAGCTAGGCCATGACTCCCCTGTGTAGCTTGTGGTTGCTGCAGGGACACTGCCCAGTAGAACCAATGCATAGGGACAAAGCTAGGACGTGGCTGCATCCTGAACCAGGATGATCTGGGACCAGATCATCCATCTATGCCCACAGAGACTCTAAGGTGGTACAATCGAAGCAGGACCCACCCAACGTAGAGGCGGAGGCGTCGCGGTTCATCGCTTCAGATCCATGGATCCCATATTCATAATGAGCGCACAGATGTGGACAAATCCGGCAGGTATTTCATCTAACCAAGTGCACCAGAAAAAAAAAAGGAACAGGCAGCGCTAACCAATACAAATATAGAACCACAATTTATAACCTTAAGTGTGGATAATATCTACACATAAGGGGCTGCCTAGGATACAACAACTGACCTCCTGGTCAGGAAAGTGTACAGAGAAAGGGAATATGTATCTATAGGCGCCTAATACTAATAAAAAGGATATTAACAATTGAATGAATACGTGACATCGTCACTGGAACATTCACAGAAGTACATTTAGGGTGCACATCACAATAATCATTTTTAATTTTATGAATAGATATAGTGAAAAAACCAAGGTGAAAAAGTGAAAAATAAAATAAAATATTGTTAAAACACGTTGAGCTGATGTTATCGATCCCGAACAACAACACTATTGAAAGTGAATGCACAGAAACTGCCAGGTACTGAAGCTATAGTGTGCTAATCACTGAATGAACCTCCTGCCTGATGTACATAAATCAAGTCCAAAACCTGCCAATCAATGTGAAGTCACAGATATAAAATCTAAAGGAGCGTCACCACACATATAATATGTGTCTTAGTTTATGAACTGGTAGGCTGTGTATTACTGCAAATCAGCAATCCGTGGGAGCAAAGATGGTATACAGAGTCGAGTTGAACAGTTAGTATGGGGATTCCCTCATTGCTAAGCTATCATATGAACGCCACTGCTCCGGGACTTCTCCAAACGTGGGGGGTACGCACGCCAGCCGGCGTTTGGGCGGATAGCCTCACTCGACACCCTATGGAGATCGTGCAGCTATTTCCGGATCAGCTACGGCAGATTCGTCTGGTACTTCAATATGTATTCAGCTTGCAAACGCTGATTCACCACCAATTTCGTGAAGGGGGATAGATATTAGTCAAATGAAACAGTTATGTCTCCGTTGCCGCCCTAAGCGTTTCGAAAATGACTGCTTTCTTCTTCAGGGGTGTAACAGGGGACTTATCCCTGTTCACAAATGTGCCTCTAATCCAGCAGTGTGTTGGTTAACTGCTGGTAGCAAATTAACTAGCACCACCTGCCTGATTATAGGTAGTAGAAAAAGCCTGTCTTGTGAGACAGGAAGTAACTCCTTAGCTGACACCTGAGCTGAACTTGGAGACACACTTGTCTTGAGCTCTGCCAAAAGATAGCAGAGCTGCTTTCAAGACACAGGGAAAACTTCTAAACCTGTATGCTGACCAACCCTGGAGACAAGGGAGCTGAAGCAGGGACAGTGAAGATTTTCCCTCCAAACCACAAGGAACAGATAAGACTTTTTATATATAAGACTTTTTAAATCTGTTCATTTCATGCTATGTGTTTGGGGCTGGGAGAAATGCTTGACTAAGGGAGATGTGAATTAATTGCCTAGTGTTTCACTAGAAATACTCCCAAGTGATTGGAAGCTATGTCCCCCCCCCCCCCCTGTGTTTGGATGGATTTCCTGATGAAAAGGAAAAGGCACAATAAAGCCTATTATAATTTCACCTTATAAAGTCTCAAATTGTGTACCTCTGTGAACGTCCGTCTACATATGGTGTCCGAAGTGGGACAAGAGGTGTCTTTGTAGTTAAAAAGGGCCGGAGATTTTTATGTGAATTTTTTTGTTATGCTTTTTGCCTACAAACAAATCTGAGCAACTTAAAAAAAAAATAAAAAAAACTCATGCAGCAGAGATCAGAGTTAAAGGGACACACCACTGAAACTACACTGCATTGAAACTTACAAAAACACAGATGGACTCTTTGCCCCAATCCCAAGAGGAGAGAGACTGCTGAAACAGCTAATCCTTTTTTGCCTATCACAAAGTGTAATATGGTCATTAAAATAGGGGTTTTGCCTTCCAGCCATAGTCAGGGTTCAAGAAGTGAGTCAGCCCTTAAAAAGGGATAGGTGTTTGTTGTTTTCAAAAGTTTCGCTGAAGCAGTGAATACATATGGTGACCCACAAGCAGTACTGATTTTGCAAATAAAGGTGGCCACAACGCATAGGACTACCAGCAGTGAATGGAGTATATGCAGAAAAGTGTGAAAATTGATACAAGACTGTGCTGAAGCAGGGGAATTTTTAGCAAACAAATGCTGAGTGTAAAATTGCCCTATAGGGGAAAAAGTGATTTCTGAACTGTGTAAAAGGTTTTTCAAAAAACTTGCTGAATGTTGAGTCACCCTGCCGGGAATGAAAGAAATAGTCCACTGCAAAGAATGTTTTTTTTTCTGCAAGTAAAAAAAAAAGTCTGCCTATATATATCTTGGGAGCAAAAACGGACACCCAAAGTGTGAAGTGTGAATGTCATAATACCCAAAGATAAGACTGAAAATTACTGAACTCAGGCAGAAAACCAAATTCTGTTGCTGAAGCGGAGGGGTTGCACCTAGCAAGAAAATGGTGTAAAGCAAATAGACTTTTTTTACCTAGCAACTGCACATCTTGTATACCTGATAAGAAAAAAATGCATGCACAGTACTGCTGATATGGAAAAAAAAAATTACCCAAGAAAGAAAAGTCTACAGAGATGCCTGTGAGAGCTACGACCTCTACAAGCAAAATATGCCCATCTGTAGGACCACCACAATTGGGGGTTCTAGCAAATACAGTGGTAACAGCTGCAATAGCGCCTCCTGAGGTCAGGAAGAAAATTACACCCGATAGCCTAATAATGGAGGACAAGATGTAGTGTTCCTGTAATGAACCCTACCCCACGGAAGAGTGGCCCTTCCAGTCTAATAAAGAGGAAGACATCTCTTACGGGGAACCCGAACAGAGTCACACCCACAAAACACCCCAAGAATGGTGGGGGTGCCTGAACTCGGCATGAACAGAAAAGACCACTCCCTTTGTTGACGAATATGATCAGCAGGAGACAGAGTGAGAGCAGTGGATCACCGAATATTTCCAACAGCTATTACAGTTGCAGAAAAGCCGGGTGGATCCAGTGAGGCTGCTAAAATTTCAAATGAAGATGGAGACCCCATATCCCTGAAGGGACGGTGTCATCCAAATCAAAAAGGCGGAAAAAGAAAAAGAAAAGCGGTTCTTCACTTACCGTGGAAGGAACAGACACGTCCGCAGATCCTGTGGAGGAAAAGGGGGACCGAGTTGCCCTGCAGCCTAGAGAAAATGGAGAATTCATCCCGCGGTTAACCGAATATCCAGGGGGCCCAAGGCAGAAGTCGTGTACCCCAAAGGACCAGTGAGTGACGATCCCTTGACCAGCCCTGAAGACGCCCTGAAAATTGCCAGGCGTGACTGTGATCTACTCCGTGAAAAATAACGTGAAGCTGCAAAAAGATGTGCACACAATTTACTCTTTAGCCAGGACAGAATTGGACGATCTCAAGACTGAGCTAGATACTGCAAATGCTACTATTTCCGCCATGGATGAAAAGCAGAGCCAATCTGACAAAATGGTGACTCAGCTGAAGCGGAAGTATGAGGAGGCACTGAAGCAGATGACAGTCTTCCAGCAAGAGGTTCACACTCTTCGCATAGAGCTGAATGCCTCACAACAGGAGGTCAACAGTGTCCGGATAGAGGTGGACGTATCTCAGAAAGAGGTTCAGACACTCCGCAGAGCACTGGATGCCTCACATCATGAGACCAACAGCTGCCGCACAGACCTGGAAGTTTCCAGAAAGGAACTACACAGTCTCACTGAGGAGCTGGACATTTCTAAAGAAACGATTGTCAGTCTTAATACAAATCTCCAAGTCTCCCAGAAGGAGCTTCAGACCCTTAACCTAGAGAAGGATGTCTCACACCAGGAGACTGTCATTCTCAAAGCAGATGTGCGGAAATGGAAGGAGGTCTGCAAAGAGGCCCTGAATAGTAGAGAGACTGAAAAAGGAGAACATTTAAGATTACAAAGAAAAAACGTAAAACTCGAAGAAGAAAATTTTAATTTGACAAACGACGTCAAGGAAAAAAATGAAAAGCTGCACGAGCTTAAAGAAATAAATAGACTTTTGGAAGGTGAGACGTTTGAAGCAGAGCACCGACTGCAGAACCAACTGCAAGGTCTGCGTACGCACCTCGAGAAGGCAGAGGAGAAGCAGCGAACTCTGCAGGAAGACAATCTGCAGGCTGTTAAAGAAATTCAAGTGCTGCAGGAACGTCTGATGACCCAGTATGTCCCCGCAAAACAGCATGAGAAACTGAAGGCTACCCTGAGCATCACCAAAGCAACGCTAAAGCCCAAGCTTAGAACCCAGGGGACGCGGCACAAAAGGGAGCACAAGAAGGTCCAGAAACTGAAACAAGTAACTGTGGCCCAAGCAAAGAAGTTCATAGTGCTTCACAATGCAATAAAAATGTGGAAGCAAGCTCAGAGAAAGCAAAGCATGCAGATAAATTCCCTGTTAAGAGACTTGCAAGACGCACTCAAAAAACAGGGATCTCTCGCGGATGAGATTACAGTCCTACAAGGACAAGTATTGACCCTGACTAAGCGTCAGTATCCCATGGCCTCAAAAACCCATGAAGACAAGGGTACAGTGAGAGCTGGGAATACCGCTCATCTGAAAGACAAGGTTGCAAAATTTGAACCACCGAAACAAGCACTACCAAAACTTTCAGCCACCCAGCAGGCAACAAAAGAAGGTACACGTCCTGAATCAAAGCCAGAAGAATCCTTAGCTGAGGAAGTTGAAAAGATAGGACGTTCTCTGGAAAGGGCGGTGGAGGTGCAACTCAGTCCCAAAAAAGCTGAACTGGCGACTCTGTGGTGTGGAGAAGAGCAGAAAACTCTAAGGGCTAGTCCTAACTGCTCTACAACTGTTGCCATACACTTTTTCTATAAAAAGAGGAGTGCCTGACGCAACAGAAATCTCATGACCACGCATGCGATAAAAAGACTTTACGTGGAAAAAGTCCTCCTCGAGCGACTGAGGAGTGCTGATCTCAAGCACCTTCGGGAGGAGACAAAAATAAACTGGAGAAAGGGCTCCAATCCCAGCAGGACTGAGGGTTCTCTTCCTCCATCCACTCTCATTCAAGTCACAGAGATATCTAGAATGAGAATGGAAGGATGGGCTTTGGCCGTGGCAAGCCCGAGCTACCCACAAACAGGGGTGGTATGTAACAGGGGACTTATCCCTGTTCACAAATGTGCCTCTAATCCAGCAGTGTGGTGGTTAACTGCTGGTAGCAAATTAACTAGCACCACCTGCCTGATTACAGGTAGTAGAAAAAGCCTGTCTTGTGAGACAGGAAGTAACTCCTTAGCTGACACCTGAGCTGAACTTGGAGACACACTTGTCTTGTACTCTGCCAAAAGATAGCAGAGCTGCTTTCAAGACACAGGGAAAACTTCTAAACCTGTATGCTGACCAACCCTGGAGACAAGGGAGCTGAAGCGGGGACAGTGATGATTTTCCCTCCAAACCACAAGGAACAGATAAGACTTTTTATATATAAGACTTTTTAAATCTGTTCATTTCATGCTATGTGTTTGGGGCTGGGAGAAATGCTTGACTAAGGGAGATGTGAATTAATTGCCTAGTGTTTCACTAGAAATACTCCCAAGTGATTAGAAGCTTTGTTCCCCCCCCCCCCCCCCTGTGTTTGGATGGATTTCCTGATGAAAAGGAAAAGGCACAATAAAGCCTATTATAATTTCACCTTATAAAGTCTCAAATTGTGTACCTCTGTGAACGTCCGTCTACAAGGGGTTATAATGAAAGTGTCCTCGAGTGTCTATTAAATAGGAAATCCATTAATTAGTTGATTTTCACCTGCAGTTTCCTGCACATGCGCATATGGACAGTCTTAGCAATCAGTGGTCGCGCTGTGGTGTTATGCACATGCGCATTGATTAGTCCCATAGCGTTAGTATTCGTGCTGCTGGTTTGACGGTCTCAGCTGATATACATACATATAAAACATACATTACTACTCTAAAACAATCTGGTATACAGGGATTGTGTGGAAAGTGATAAGAGTGCTTAGATACCCTAATGAATTATCTGTTATTACAAGATAAAAGTGCTTAATTCAAAATATGTGATGTAGATATACAAGAGTGCGTGATTGAATATATAAACTAATATGGTGTGTGTATTCCCATTAACTTAATATAAGTGTATTGTGCATAATAGTTATGCTACAAATTTAGCATTACCATATATATAAACATAGAAAGAAAAGGTGATGCAAAAAAGCGCTAATGGGAATGTATACAGTGAACCCTGCTATGAGGGGGAGCCCTATTGATAGGAATGCAGCCTGGTGGAAAACTGATGGTACAATCAGATAAGACAGCATAAACAAAAAGAGATACCGGCGCCTAATGAGTCCAAAATAGATGGAAGTCCAGTTGAAATAGTCCCAGTCCCAAGATGATCTACAGTCACTAAATCCTTAGGTGCTCCGTTAGGACTTCATGCAGGGGAAGTGGAACATGGAATGAAAGAAGAGAGATATTTAGTGCAACACAGCTATATAGATTACACAGACATATAAATGCAAACTGGCTGCCACATGGGGACAAGACAAACAGACACAACTAGACAAACAACATTAAAGCAAAGCTATTAATAAAAGTTAATTTATTAATAACTAAAAATTATAAGATACTACAAGATGCTGATGTGCCGCTCCGGTGGGTTAAAATCTAGATAACACTCACAGGACGGCAGATGTAAAATCGCATTAGACCAATGTGAGCTGGTATCCACGTGTAGGGGGTTCGCAGGGTATTCAGGATGCCGTGCACTCCTTCCGTTTCTCCTTGCTGGCAATGACCGGAAGTGACGTCTCCGTCGTGCCGAAACCGGAAATAGTGTCGCCGGATGTGACGTCACGGACTGGCAATCTCCAGTGAAGCCTCAGGAAAACGGCAATCCGCACCTCCTTGCCCCTCTCTCGCTCAACCAAGGCACTCAGCGATTGTACTGCTTGTAGTACTACTCAGCAAATGTGTCCAAAATCGAAATAAAATAGCCCTACGCGTTTCGTGTGTCTAAACACACTTCCTCAGGGGATATGAAGTGATGGCAGTGAGGCCAGGTATATATATCCTCAACTTGGCTCCGATTGGTCTGTCAATCAGGGCTATCATGAGGATGCACCTGTTAGCATGGTTAATCACTGACATTTGATTCAGCTTTGCAGAACAAAAACATAGAAAACTTAACACAACATTTAACATGACATAAAACCAGATAAAATAGTGATTTGATAAGATCAATGGCATTTGGCAATAAACAGTAGAGTATATAAAAATACATAAAAAGTATATATATATATATATATATATATATATATATATAAAAAGTCCCCTATTTAAAGTGTGCAAGAATAAAAGAAAAACGTACACCTGATGTTATAAGAACGCTCCTAGCTCAAAGTCTATATTTAACCCTCTTGGGGATAATGTTTTAAGCTCGTATATCCAGTATGCCTCACGCATACTGGCTCTTTGTAATCTATCACCACCTCTTACACTAGCAGGAATTGTCTCAATGGCCTGACATTTAAGACCGCTAGGGTTTTTATCATGATGTGTGAGGAAATGGTGGGATACGCTATGGGTTATTAGTCCTCTTTTTATATTGTATATGTGTTCATATACTCTCCGATATACTCTCTCTCGTTCACATACTCTCTGATATGTTCTTCCGGTCCTTCCCACATATTGCAGGCCACAAGGACATTGGAGCAGATATATGATAAAACACATATGACAGTTAATATGTGACTTGATAGGATGTACTTTCTTGGTAACGTTAGATTTAAAACTCTTAGCATTATTACTGTATGCGCAAGCCATACACTTTGAACATTTAAAAAAACCTTTATCTATCATAGCTCTATTCTCTTTTAGATGAATGAGTGGACAACTAGGAGCTATCTTGGATTTTAGATTTGACGCTCTAGTAAATATAATTTGCGGTTTCATAGGTAGAACTCCTGCTAGGACATTATCCCTCAATAGGATTGGCCAATGTTTGTTGATTATTTTTTTGATTTTTGGTGCCATGCCATTATATTGTGTAATAAATGGTACCTTTTCAAAGAAATTGTTTTTCAGGTCTTTTTTCTTATAGACAAGAAGATCCTCTCTTCTCATATTGGTAATATCATTGATAACCTCATCTAGAGGGTGCTCTGGGTAATTCCTACTGAGAAACTTGCACTTCAGTTCCTCAGCCTGTGACGCAAAGTCACCAATATCAGAACAATTGCGTCTCAAGCGGTGAAACTGACCCCTCGGTATGTTCTTTATCCATAATGGGTCATGAGAACTATCGGCTCTTAGGTAGGTATTAGCCTGCACTGGCTTGAAGTAAGTTTTAGTATGTAAAGTGTGATTGGTGATATAAATATTCAAATCTAAAAAATCAATGTGCTCTGTACTGTGATTAAAAGTAAACTCAAGATTTTTATCGTTATTATTTAAATAAGAAAAAAAGTGTTGTAATTGAGCTTCGCCGCCGGACCAGATGAATATAATGTCATCTATGTAGCGTTTCCAGAGCACCAGGTCTGCCCCATATGGACAGTTGTTCCAAATCGAACCTTCCTCCCAACTGTCCATAAAAAGATTTGCATAACTTGGGGCAAACCTGGTGCCCATTGCGGTTCCACATACCTGATTATAAAATTGTGAATTGAAGGTGAAATAATTGTGGGTTAAAATAAAAAAAATGCTATCAATCAAAAAATGTTTTTTAGCAGATGTAAGTTGAGTGGTGGAATCTAATTTTTGAGATATTGCCCTGCAGCCCAATTGATGGTCTATAACTGTATACAGTGACTTAACGTCCGCTGTTACCAATATGTAATTGGGCTGCCACTCCAAATCCCTTAGGATTTGAAGTATGTGGGTCGTATCTCTCAAATAGGACTTGCTATGTACTACATAAGGCTGCAAATGATAATCAATAAATTGAGATAAATTAGAAGATAAAGATGAAATGCCAGAAATAATAGGTCTACCCGGTGGTGATGTGAGGTGTTTGTGTATTTTGGGTATAAAATAAAATAAAGGTGTACGTGGATGTGGTATGCTAAGATAAGCTGCCTCATCTTCAGTGATAGCTCTATTTTTCAAGCCAGTGTCAAGCAGAGCCTCTAGATCTTTTTGGTATTGATCGAGGGGATCATTGCAGAGGGGGAGGTAAGTAGCTCTGTCATCCAACAGTCTTTTAGACTCAGCCAGATAGTAAGATCTATCCATTACCACTATACCTCCCCCTTTGTCAGCAGGTTTTATAACTAACAGTTCATTGGTCTCTAAATTGTGCAAGGCTTCTTTTTCTTTTATGTTCAAATTATCATTTTTAATTTTGAATGATCGACTGGAATCTTCCAGATCTTTAGTGACCATATCGACAAAAGAACTTACTATGTGCCCCTGAGCAAATTTGGGATAAAAGGTAGATTTCCTTTTGAAAACATTAGATGATGGTATATCTGTTTGTACCTCTTGGTTGGTACCAATTTGGCTAGAAATGGCATCCCTAATAAAATACTTTTTTAAGGCCAATTTCCTAGCAAATTTGTGGACGTCTATATACAGGTTGAAACTGTTTGGACCACAAACTGGAGCAAAAGTGAGTCCTTTCCCTAGGACTCGTTTCTCTAAATTAGTCAAGGTGTACTGACTAATATTGTAGATGTTAGATTCTTGTTTGGGTCTGTTTAGTCTAGTTCTACCAGTACCTCCTCTTCTTCCTCTGGCCCTGTTTTTCTTTTCTTGTAGTTTAGAGGTCGGATAGGGTCCACATGAGGTTTGATGATTTCTACCTCCGGGAAAATGTGGTCCCTCTCCTTCCGCCACTCTAAAAAAGAGAAATTGGTCTTGTTAACAGGGGTGGGTAAGGGTGTAAAAGAAAGACTGTCTGTCTCACTTTCTGACTCTATATCGGTCAACACAGTATATTTATTACTCATAACAATAGGTATTTATTGTGTCTTTGTTATCAGATCATACCGTTCTTTAGCTTTTTTCTGTTGAAGATAAAGGTTTTTGTTGTGTATAGGTAATGCAACCTGAGTTGTTTGGCTAGGAACCAGAATGTTACTGCTAGGTTTTATTGAAACAGTAGCATTACTTCTTTGAGCTGGTTTTGCCCTTTGTGCCCTTGTATTCTTGTTAGTGTCTTGTACTAACGGAATTGGTTTAGTCTCTACTCTTCTTGTATTATTAGCATAAACATGTATATATATATATATATATATATATATATATATATATATATATATATATATATATATATATATATATATATGTAAACCATGCAATATATTTGAATATGTGAAAATGTGATTATATAAATAAATAAATGTCTTTATTAGTTAAACTAATTTGTGTGTATTCCTATTTGTGTTTGATAAGTGTATAAATATATAATATTATAATTATAATACCCGTACATAAAACATACAGTGACTATACAGTAAATAACAATGCCGTTAGATTTAGATTATATTCAACAGGAAGCTATAAACAATATATAGAATTAGTTACCAAAAATTACACAGAATTTACCAAAAGTTTGCAAAACTTGTTAAATAACAATGTTTAGCTAAATAGCAATACAGTATGGATATAGTGCAAAATTAACTATATGAATATAGTGCAAAATTAACCAACCAAAAATGCCTTTAAATCAAAATCTATGTTGAGGCCTAATGGGGATAGAGTACGTAGTTCATAAATCCAAAAGGATTCTCTCCTCCCCAATAGGCTCACAACATTACCTCCTCTCCAATTTGGAGTAATGGTTTCAATTGCAATACACCTTAATCCTATAGGATTTTGAGCGTGCACTAGAAGGAAATGGTTTGATACATTGTGTGTTATTAGACCCTTTTTGATATTGTATATATGTTCGTATAGACGTCTTTTAACTGATCTTGTGGTCATGCCCACATATTGCAGACCACATGGACATTCAAGCAAATAAATTACATATGAACTATTGCACGTAATATGTTGTTTGATGTTATAATTTTTTAGAGTATTATTTGATATAAATGTTGATTTTTTTGTACTATATTTGCAAGCTGTGCATCTATTACAAGGAAAGTATCCCTTACATGGAGTGATCTTACGGTAAATTGGTTGCAGCGATGGGCAACTTGGAGCCAACCTTTGTCCTATTTTGTGTGCTTTTGTGAATATAATCTGTGGATGATCTGGCAATATGCCCTCTAATTCCTTATCTTTTTTGAGAATCGGCCAATATTTTTTAAAGATTTTACGTATATTGGGTGCCATTTGGTTAAACTGGGTTATGAAAGCCAAATTTGAAGTTTTATTAGTATTTTTCTTCTTATATTTCAAAAGATTGGATCTGTCCATCGCTGCAACTTCAGTTATTATATTATCTAAATCCTGTGAGGGATACTTCCTTTCTATGAATTTGTTTTTGAGATCTTCAGCTTGGATGGTCGGTAGGTTTCTGGAGTGAGGCCTAGGCGATCCAGAATAGCAGCTTTTAGTTGCTGATAGTCCATGGCCTCGTCTGCTGGAAGAGCCTGGTAGGCTGCCTGAGCTTCTCCTACGAGGAGTGGAGCCAGAGTCGTTACCCAGCGATCAACTGTCCAGCCGTGGGCCGTGGCTACCCTTTCAAAAGTGAGGAGAAATGCCTCTGGGTCTTCGGTTGGCTTCATTTTATGCAGCATCACCGGTGGGTTATTTGGAATCTCTGGTCTGCCTGGGGCTGGACCTTCGGCCAGCAATTGGAGTAGCTTTTCCTCTCGCCGGGCCTGATGCTCATCTTGCTGGGCTTGTCACTCAGCTTGCTTCTCTGCTAGCTGGACCTGTTGCTCAAGGAACTGAGAAAAAATTGTCTCCATTTTTTTTCTGTGTGGCCCTTCAGATACAGGGGCCGTCCAAAATCCCACTTCTGCCACCACTTGTGGCAGGACGGCCTGTAGCCGAGATCAGGGAACAGTCCACACGTGTAGTTTCAGGATAAATGAAAACGTTCAGTGGCTTTATTTCTCCACAGCAACATAACATGCGGGTACACTGTCCCTTTAAACAAATAAATCCTGCTCCACTGGGGAGAAAAACTGACTAACACAGCAGACCTATCTAGCAGGCTGGCTGGCTAAACCATAACCAAACCTTAAGAGTCTTTTAAGCAGTCATGCAAACAAATGAAACAAATCTTACTTTGGCTGCAGTAAGTATTGTGCTGTATCCGCCTGGCTAGCAGCACATATATCCATGTGCTCTGGTCTGAGAGAGAGCCAGCTACTGCTAGTCACAAGATCCTTTTTCTACCTTGCTGGCTCTCAGGTGTCAGCTTACATCCTGACTACCTAACTTCCACCTGAGTTAACCCTTATGAGTGCTGGATGAAGGACTCAGACATATGTCTCCCAGGCGTAACTGATAGGAGTTGACTTCACTCTGTCACAAACACCATGTATTGCAAGTTCTTAGGGAGGACTAGTTGTCGTCTGTCGGGGTGGTTATGGTATTGTACCACCCGATAGAGTAAGCAGTTGTCGATTTCGAATTTGTCTGTTTCCCGCATGAGCAAAGCAACCAAGTCTTTGGGCGCATGCTTCAAGAGAGCTGGGTTCCTCTTTTCAACGGCTTGCCTAATAATACTAACTACAGGGTCCTGTACTTGATAGTCTACTAGATCTTTCCACCGCAGCACTTTGTCATGAGTTATGTTCATTCCTTTCGGATCGCAGTAGGCGGCGGGGACAGCCTGCGACTGGCATCCCAAGGAATCTGCAACCCGTAATTCGGAAGGCCACTTGATCGTTGATGATGACGGCAATGCTACACATAGCTCGCACCCCTGGTCCTGGGAGTTCTTCCCATTCCTCATCATCTAGAGTAGCACTTAGCCCTGGTCGTCAGGATAGGGCGTCAGCCCCTACATTCAACGGCCTCGGCTTATACTTCAGAGAGAATTGGTAATTGTTTAGAGCTGCCAACCATCGGTGCCCTGCTGCATCCAATTTGGCCGAGGTATTGATGTACGTGAGGGGATTGTTATCCGTCCTTACCTCAAATGTTACATCATACAGGTAATCGTGGAGTTTTTCCGTGATGGCCAATTTGAGAGCAAAGAATTCCAACTTGTGGACAGGATATTTCTGTTCACTGGGTGTCAGACTGCGGCTGATATAGGCCACTGGGCGAAGGCCCTCGGGGTGCTTCTGGTGCAAGATGGCGCCCAAGCCATTTAGACTGGCATCCACATGCAGAACGTATGGTTGTTCTGGATCAGCATACGCAAGCACCGGCGCTTCGGTCAGACTTTTCTTCAACTTCAAGGAGGCCTGTTCACACTCGGGCGTCCATTTATCGCCAAACGGTTGACGGGCCGACGTGGCCTTCCTTCTGGTATCTTCAGGGTATATCTTCAACAGATTGTTCAGGGGTTTAGCTCGACTAGAGTACCCTTCCACGAAGCGCCGGTAATACCCGCAGAAACCCAGGAAGGATCGCAGCTCCGTGACATTCTCGGGACGGGGCCAGTTCATGACCGCTTCTACTTTGGCGGGGTCGGTGGCGATTCCTTGTGCCGACACGATGTGTCCCACGTAAGTCACCGAGGTGTGACAGAAACGACACTTGTCGAGGGACAATTTCAACCCTTCTTTCCCAAGACGGTCTATCACTTTCAGCAGTCTCTCTTCGTGCTCTTCCAGAGTCCTTCCGAAGACAATGATGTCGTCCAGGTAGACCAGGCACTCCCGAGGGTTCATATCCCCGATAGTCTTCTCCATCAATTGTTGGAAGGTAGCAGAGGCCCCACATATACCTTGGGGCATACGTGTAAATTGATAGAACCCCAGGGGACAGACAAAGGCTGTTTTCTCCTGATCCTCGGCATTCATGGGTACCTGATAGTACCCGGATCGTAGATCGAGCACGCTGAACCATTGGCTTCCGTTCAGGGCATTCAGGATCTCTTTAATGCGGGGAAGGTTGTACTGGTCCGGTATCGTACGATTGTTCAGGGTTCAATAGTCGACACACAGTCGTACAGATCTATTCTTTTTTCTCACCACCACTATGGGGGAGGCGTAAGGGCTCCGTGACTCCGTCAAAATCCCTGCGGTCTCCATTTCTTGCAAGACGTCCGTCACATCGTCCACATCCCTTGGAGCGATGCGACGAGAGCATTCCCGGAACGGAGTGGCATCACTCAGTCTAATGGTATGTTGAGCGCTGCGACTGCATCCTACATCCATCTCACTCGTGAAGAATACAGTCCGTCGTTTATTCAACTGGGTGGTCAGCCGCTCTTTCCACTCCGTTGGCAATGTTGACTCGCCGAAGTTGAAGTCTAACTCGACTAATCGTTTATCCACTGCAGCAGCGTTCACCTGAGACGTTGTTTCTACGGGGCTAACCGGATATATGCATCCCAGACTCTGTCCGGCATCAAGATCCATCGGGAATGGGGAGATGTTCTGCACATATACATAAGTTCGTAGAGGGATTTTAGTCGTCCACTCCCTTACTTCGGGTAGTATCCTGTACCCTCTCTGAACTTCTTCCTCAGGGGTACTCTCCAGAGAGAAGAGCTGATCGTTATCATCTCGCTCAGGATAATGGCACCAGACGCCCATTCGTTGCACTCCCCCTGGTAATAAGGTCGTCATTCTGCGTTGACAATTGTAGAGATCCCCGTGACGCTCCAAAGCATATACCCGGTTGCACTCTTCTCGTAGGACGGGATCTAGGAGCGAATGGGCCAGCGGCAACTCGTTGGTCTCTTTCAGGTAGGCTCTGATTATAGCTTGCACTATATCAGTATTGGTTCCCAAGATGATCGGATACTTGCACTGGTCTTTGGGCTCCGGGCATACCATTGCCGCTACATGCATTGGGTGTTTCTTGCCGGTGTTCAGTTGGAGTATTTCCAGTTGAACCCTTATAATCCCATCGATGGGATAGTCTTCATTACTTAACCCCCTAACCTTCATATGTTCGGCCGACCTCAGGGGGCAGTGTCTAAGGTGCTGGTCATAGAACTTGCGGTATATAATGGTCACTTGTGATCCCGTGTCCAGTAGGGCCGATGCATAGATCTCTTCCAGTACAACAGGCACGATGGCCGCGGGGCCTACTTGACTGTAAGCTCCCCTGGGTGAGGCGTCATCACTGGGGCCGGAGTCAGAAGGGGCATCTTCGGTTCCAGAAGGAGAGGGTTCGGGGTCAGACTCTGCCATTTGTACGCGTCAGACCATTGATCGGGCTGGTTTCCCTCTAGCGGGAGGGTTTTCCTCTGGGGGATCCTCCATCTCCGGACAGTTGCTGGCGAAGTGGCCCTTCTTACCACAGTTATAGCACACAACCTCGCGGCGTTCTGGATGAACCTTAGACGGGGAAGGTGGTCTGTCGGGGGGTTTTGACTTGTACCCTTTGGACGGAGTGACCGACTCTTCTTTCTTCTCCATAGAGCCCTTTCCCTTTGGGATGGAGGGGCTCTTGGATTTTGCTCTTGGAGTGGCTCTTGGAGTGTAACAAGGCATGTGCCTCCTGAATTTTCACCTGGCGCAGCAACTCGGTGAACGTAGGGGGACTTCCGTTCATTATTTTGCTGCGGAGCATATTGGCTATGGGGTGAGTGGGGCTTGATCCCCGCAGGTACTGCTTCCGAAGCGCCTCATCCATCTCAGAGGCAGGAATCAGCTTACGATTGAATAGGATTCCCAAGACCAGTTGCAGGCGGTGTATAAAGGCCGACAAGTCCTCTCCCTCCTTCTGATAGAGATTGTAGTAATTCGTCCAGACCGCTCCTTCATCTTCTGCCAGTCCGTACGCTTCCAGCAGGAATTCCACCATCTCCAACGCTGTCAACTCTGGATGTTGGTCCCTGTGGATGGTTACAATGGTAGAAGCGGGAG
The DNA here is from genome assembly GCF_040206685.1 of Ascaphus truei. Classification (NCBI taxonomy): domain Eukaryota; kingdom Metazoa; phylum Chordata; class Amphibia; order Anura; family Ascaphidae; genus Ascaphus; species Ascaphus truei. Next base: position 485,219,991 of record NC_134484.1, read on the forward strand.
GCCTGAGACACTCCATGATACGCTGCCTTTTTACGGTGTCAGTGCATGACCATTCCTCTACGCTTTTAATGCATTCTCCATCCAAAGGTCTATCCCTTCCTCCCCCTGTGGTGTTGGAAGTACTCCTGAGAAGGCTTTGAGTTTCCAGTAGCTTTGGGACTGGGAGGCCATGGTGATGGCTTCTACGAATTGGGGTAGAGTCACCCCCATTACGGAGTCTTCATTAGTTACCCTCTCTCTGATAGGCCGGGAGTTCACCTCACGGGGTGTGGGGGCTGGTGAAGAGGGCGGACTGTCAGCCCAACTAGTGGCTCCCGTGAGAGCGCTTGGAGTAAAGGAAACTTTGGGTGGGGGACGGTCGACCCGGTTTGGGGTACTTGACACTGGTGCAGTTGGTGTCCAAGTACTGGTAGACGGGTCATCTTGAGCCTGAGGAGGGGCCCTTGCTGAAAACATTTCCCGTATTACTGGTAATTCTGAGTATATAAGGGGGTAGCCTTCTGGCGGGCACTCGGGGGCTACTAGAGTGTTCGGGGCCGTTACCTGGCATATGTCCCGCCCCACAGTGAATAGTAGGGCACTCCAATAATAAGTAGAGTGGAACACCCTGCCACGGTACCATACTTTGTCTGCTCCTAAGAGCTTCCTCAGTGAGTCCCGGATGTCAGTTTCCGCCACTAACGCTGGAACGTTCCCTACGGCTACGACGTAACTAGGTGGTTCCAGGATGGTGGTGGCCCACGCATGGACCTCTTGACGTGAGGGAATTACCATGTTGCTGGTCTTTTATGATACTGTTTTGAATAGCGCACCCCAGGTCTGAATCTCAGCAGCGCCTCCAAATGTAACAGGTATTCCCTCTATCCCAATCACAGATACAGTGTGTGGGTGGAAACCTTTGTGTTACCAGGTGTGGTGCATTATACCTGTCAGGCTCACAGGAGGTCTGAGCCTCCGCCAGTGAGAGCCTGGGATTAATCCTCTGGAACGTTCTCGGTTTCAGCGTGTGGCAGGACGGCCTGTAGCCAAGGTCAGGGAATAGTCCACACGTGTAGTTTCAGGATAAATGAAAACGTTCAGTGGCTTTATTTCTCCACAGCAACATAACATGCGGGTACACTGTCCCTTTAAACAAATAAATCCTGCTCCACGTTGGGAGAAAAACTGACTAACACAGCAGGCCTATCTAGCAGGCTGGCTGGCTAAACCATAACCAAACCATAAGAGTCTTTTAAGCAGTCATGAAAACAAATGAAACAAATCTTACTTTGGTTGCAGTAAGTAGTGTGCTGTATCCGTCTGGCTAGCAGCACATATATCCATGTGCTCTGGTCTGAGAGAGCCAGCTACTGCTAGTAACAAGATCCTTTTCTACCTTGCTGGCTCTCAGGTGTCAGCTTACATCCTGACTACCTAACTGCCACCTGAGTTAACCCTTATGAGTGCTGGATGAAGCACTCAGACATATGTCTCCCAGGCGTAACTGATAGGAGTTGACTTCGCTCTGTCACACAGCGCCTCCACCTGTGTAGGGTTCTAGGGATGTAGAAGGTTGCCTACACAGGACCCACACATATAATAAGTACATACACAAGTGTAACGGGTACTCCCCCACCCCCAAAAAAGAATTAGACCGCTACCTGCCCTAGGATCGGAGTTACAATTTTAATAGGTTTGAACTTGGCCGTGACCAAGTTCCCACGACACTTTAGTGATCAAAGGCTCTTTCATTGAAATTGTATCCGCTTTCGGAGGTTGCGGTTTGGCTGGCAGCCAACTCGTCCTTGGAGAGCGGAATCGAGGAATCCCCATTGAAAGACATAACGCCATTCATTTCAATGGAGAAGCTCCGCTCCTCCTCTCGGGCGCCACCTGCTGGTCTTCTCAGGTATGGGGCCCAAAACGGTGAAATCTCCATACATTCCTATGGAGCTTCAATGGCTACCTATGGACCCAGTTGCAAATGGAGGGTGAAAAGACGGGAAGGGGAACAAAGGGTCATAAAGACACAAAAACCATTAACCCTTTCCCTCCCGACCTGATCCCAGTGTCTGTGTTTGGTGCATACACTGTAGGGGCACAAACACAGATAATTGGAACAATACAAACAACTAGAAAAGAGAACACATTTTGCACTAAGGCAGGGTAATAAAAACACATGTAATCACTGTTACATTTAACCCCTCGCCTCTCACACGGTGGTGGGGTATGGCCAGCTAGGGCGTAACCCCTTTATTACCAGGCCAACCTCCCCCCCTTCATCGCTACACCTCCCCTTCTCTATGGGTGCCCTGCGGCCCGCTGCCCCTCACGGGAAGCGGGTCATCGGTGGCACCGTTGGAGAACTCAAGTTCAGAGGGGTTCTCTTGACGTGATAGTCCATCTGCGTTGCTGTGTTCTCTATCCTTCTTGTGCTGGATAGTGAAATCAAACTCTTGCAGTGCCAAGCTCCAACGTAACAGCTTGGCATTCTCCCCTGATGCCCTCTGCAGCAAACTCATGGGGTTGTGGTCAGTAATGACCGTGAAAGAGCGCCCATACACATAAGGTTGTAACTTCCTTAGTGCCCACACAATTGCCAAGCACTCCTTTTCAATGCTGGCATATGCCACCTCTCTGGGGAGCAGCTTATGGCTGAGGTACACCACGGGGTGCTCTCGGCCATCCTCCCCACCTGGTTAAGCACAGCCCAAATGCCAAAGTCTGAAGCATCAGTCTGTACCAAGAAATGTTTGGAGTAGTCCGGGGCGGCCAAAATGAGAGCGCCGGCAAGGGCAGTCTTTAAGCCTGGAAAGCAGTTTCACAGGCAGAAGACCAGGTAATAAGCACAGTCTGTCGCTTTCTGGTCAGGTCAGTCAGGGGTTTGGCCATGGCACTGTACTGTGGGACAAACTTCCTATAGTACCCTGCGGTGCCCAGAAATGCCATGACCTGTTTCTTAGTTCTGGGAACAGGCCATTGGACTATTTCCTCTACCTTGGCTGGCTCTGGTTTGAGATACCCTCCACCCACCCTGTGCCCCAGGTACAGGACCTCAGCCATCCCTACCATACACTTTGTGGGTTTTAAGGTAAGCCCGGCTTCCCTAATCCTGTCTAGCACCGCAGCTACATGTCCTAAATGGGATTCCCAGGAATTTTCTGAAGACAGCAATGTCATCTAGATAAGCCCTTGCATAACTCTGCATCCCTTCCAGTAGGCGGTTGACCAGGCGTTGGAAGGTAGCCGGGGCATTCTTCATCCCGAATGGCATCACTAGGAATTCATAGAGGCCACTCAGAGTGATGAATGCTGACTTCTCCCTAGCCTCCAGGGTCAGTGGGATTTGCCAATACCCTTTGCTCAAATCCATGGTGGTCTGATACCTTGCCCCCGCGAGTTCATCTAATAACTCATCCATGCGGGGCATGGGATAGGCATCTGAGACCGTCCCAGCATTGAGCAAGCGGTAGTCCACACAGAACCAGGTGGTTTTGTCGTTCTTAGGAACCAGGACTACCGGACTAGCCCAAGGACTCTAGGACGGTGCAATTACCCCTAGGGTCAGCATCTCCTCTATTTCCCTCTCTATACTCATCTTGACCTCTACTGACACTCTATAAGCATGCTTATGAAGAGGTCGCAGGTCCCCTGTGAGCACTGGGTGATCTGTGAGGTGTGTTTTCCCTGGCATGTCAGTAAAGAGAGCCCTATACTTTTCTAGCATCTCCCTGGCCTCTACCTTCTGCCTCACACTTAACTGCCCTCCTATCTCTAACTGCTGTACCGTGCCTCCCTGCCTAGCCTCCCCTAGGAGATCAGGCAGAACATTGCTCACCGGATCCTCCAGCGGTGGGCTACAAATGGCCATCACCACTCCCATACTAGGTGCTCTGTATTCCTTTAACATATTAATGTGGTAGGTCTTGTTCCTATCTGGCTCTACCTGTACAACATAGTTGTACTCATTCATTTATCGGAGAACCGGATACGGTCCCGACCATACAGCCATCAATTTCTTCTCCTGAGTGGGATTGAGAACAAGCACCTGCTGATCTGGGATGAATTCTTGGCTACGGGCATTCCGGTCATACAGTACCATTGCTTTTGCTTGGTCTGAGCGGCCCTGAGATGGTCCTGGGCCACCCTCATGAGCATCTCTAACCGGTCTCTGAGATCTACTACATACTGGATCACAGAAGCGTCAGTATCAGTAGCTTCCCCCTCCCATCCCTCCTGGAATAGATCCAGAGGTCCCCGTACCCTGCGGCCATATAGCAGCTCGAAGGGAGAAAAAACGGTAGACTCTTGCGGTACCTCTCGGTATGCAAACAGCAAGTGCTGCAGGTGAATCTCCCAGTCTTTCCCCTCCACCTCTATAAAGGTCCGAAGCATCTGTTTCAGGGTACTGTTAAACCTCTCACATAAGCCGTTTGTCTGGGGATGGTAAGGGGTAGTGCGCCGGTGCTGTAAACCGCAGGCATCCCAGAGACACTGTAACTGTTCACTCATGAACTGCGACCCTTGATCGGTTAGGATCTCACTAGGAAAACCTACCCTAGCAAAAATATTCAGTAGTGCCGCTGCTACTGTCCTGGCATCGATGGTGCCAAGCGCTACCACCTCAGGGTACTGGGTGGCAAAATCCACCACCGTGAGGATGTAGTGCTTCCCTGACCTACTAAGAATCATAAGTCCATGGCTACTTTCTGGAAGGGTTCCCCTATTACCGGTAGTGGGTTCAGGGGTGCCTTCATACGATCGCCCGCCTTAACTACCCGCTGGCAGGCGTCACAGGAGCGGCAAAAAGTGCCCACATCCAGGGACGCCCCCGGCCAGCAGTAACGCTGCAATAGCCGGGCACTCGTCTTAGTGACCCCCTGATGTCCCCCTAGTGGATTAGAGAGGGCTACCTGTAACAGTTGCTGTCTGTACCCCTGGGGCACTACTAGCTGTCGCCTACCGGTCAATCTTTCCTCTACCCCCGGGATCCCCGCTTCTCTATACAGGAGTCCCCGGTGCCATAGGCAGTGATAATCGCCCTCCCCTGCCTGAGACTCGGACGCCCGAAGTCTCATACCAGCCAGGCTGGGGTCTGATCGCACTGCCTCCCTGAACTGGGTCCCTAATTCTGGCCACCACCCAGTCATGTCTATGTCTTGGCTACGGGGTACGGTAAGGGGAAACAGTAAGTCGGTCTGCAGCTGCGACTGAACCTGGCTTACCTCCCCGGTCTCCTGAGACACCTCTGCTAACATTGGTCCCAATTGAAGGTGGGACTGGAGCCACCGCTTGGCTCAGGGTGACTGCCGCAACAGCAGCGGGTCTTGGTACCCGATCGTAGGTGCAGGTCATCGGACCTACACTACCGACACACTTTATTGAAGTGTGGTCGGTACCGCAAGCCGGGAAATCTCCCGGCTTGCTAGTGGCCGCCCCTCGGCGTGCCGCGCGTCATAGACGCGCGGTCACGCGTCATCGGGAGCGTGCGCCCGCTGCACGCGTGTCCAGGGGCTCCCCGAGGGAGCCCTGGTGTCCCGCGATCGCGGGACAGCGGCAGGGGGTTCCGGGGGACCCGGCGGACCCGGCAGCGGTAGGGAGAGCGCCCCGATCGGAGGGCGCTCTTCCGCTGCTTCGGCGTGCGCCCGTCACACTCGGGCGCGTGCCAGGCTACTGCTGCGGCACAGAACGGGCAAATGCTCGAATAAACTGTGCCGCAGCAGTAGATCGTTGCTGAGGAGCACCTACGCATCCAAACCGGGTAAAGCCCCCACCTCTCGCACACCCTGTCGCTGCCCCAATCCAAAAAGATTCGGGCAATCTGTAAAAATCGTGGCTTTCCGTCCGCCACCGTGATCTGCATCCCGGGTCCCGGGAGCAATTCATCTGGTCGTACCATATCAGGTCGTACCAGGGTTACCGCAGCACCTGAATCCAGCAAGCCGACTGCTTGCCAGTCACCGACTGTGACCGTCGTGAGGTGTCTGCTCCAGCCATCCTTCTGCTGCATCGCGGTCGGTGCAACGGGATGTCCTCCACTCCTGGTTGTGGGCACCGAAGAAACCAGGACAGGCTCTCCATGGGACGTCCCGGTGGAGTTTTTTCCATGACTGGGATCCTTGGTGGAGGCCACCCATACTCAGGCTACTGGCCTCGCAGCTGGGCTGCAATGCCCCTGATGGGGTCCGCTGGAACGTAGAGGCTCCGGGCAATCCGGCTTGATGTGACCCGTGCGGTTACAGTTAAAGCAGCGTCGCTCGTGCCGGATCTCCCCCGTCTTGGGTGGACTGCTGCCCGCAGGCGGCTTTGTGGTCCATTGGGGAGTGGTGCAGACCCCCTTTGTGGGGACCGCCGCTGCTTTGGCCTCTGCCTTGGCGTTGATCAGGGCTCTGCTGGTGATGTAATCGTCCGTGAGCCTTGCTGTCTCCTGGTGAGTCTGGGATTTTTGTCGAACACCCAAGCTTTCACCGCCGGAGGACACTGTTGCAGGAGCTGTTCTTGAAACACCAGGTCCAGCAGAACCTGATAAGTCTTAGCCCCATACTCCTCCACCCATCGGGTCCCGTGCAATGCCATGCGGGCACCAAAGGTCACAAAAGACTCCAGCGGTTGGTTCTCCTCCGTCTAGAACTTGCCACGGTAAGCTTCTGGGGTGAGGGCATTTTGGACCAGCAACAGTTATTTCAGATGATCGTAGTCATCACCTTGCTCATCCGGAACAGCAAGCAGTGTCTGTTTGGCCAGACCGAACAGCAAGGAGTCATTCACTCCTCTGCGGTCCCCCGGTATCCCCACGTAGTAATTAGTGCCAGCATTTCAGGGGTGAATGGACTGGTCGCCGCGACGGCCAATGCCCCTCCTGCTGCAATACTCCCATGGTCGCGGAGTTCTCCCGCTCCCTCCCCAAGTCCCTGCCGTCCCGGAGCTGGGTCCATTCCCTGCTCTCCAGGCGGTTGATGTGCGTCTGCTGGAGCTGTGGTAATTGGCTCAGCCAACCGAGTTTCGTGCACTCTGATCGCCTCCTCCATCTGTTCCATATCCCTGCCCTCCGTGGGCAGCCCATACTCGATACACCTTTCTGTCAGCTGTGCCAGGGTCCGGACAGAAGATGGACCGGTACCCTCGCTCATGATCAGATGCTTCTCGCGAGTAGGTTAGAACAATGAGGTGGTGTTATATGCCCTGTTATATGTTGTACAACAGTGTGTCCAATATCATTAGCCTAAGGAACTCGCACTTTACACAAGTGCCCGCTGTGTTACAGAGTCCCGCAGTAAACGGTAACATAGATTCAGTTCAATCCCGCCGCTGCCACCAGTTTATTATAAGACTGTCACGGTAGATGTACAGGGTTATAATATACGCCAAATAACTGGGTTGAATTGAATACGACTAGGATATGATAAAGAAAGTTTATTAATTAGAAATAAGTTGAACACACAGGATTGGACAAATAACAAACAGAATATATACACTTACGTGGAAGGGGACAATTAAGTAATCAGGATTCAGATTAGCAATTCATCAGGCATCAGGTATCATTCAGATGTAATCACGAAGAACACTGGGCATAGAATTTACACTTGTTTATATGGGATTTAAGCCCTATACCCTAACATTGGGTCTCAGGTATTGGTTGAGAATTACCTGGGCCCAATTACTTTTTGCCAGCTAACGTGGGAAGTACTTTGGTACCTGCCCCCAGGTAGCTGGCATATGCGCACATCACTCTGGCCCGAGACCCATTTTCAGCACCCCACTCTAATAAACTGGCGACTTAAAGTCTACCTTTTGGGGGTCTGGGCCGGGAAACTCTGTCCAGAGGTGTGAAGTGTGGCACTTATTACAAGTACCCACGTCCTGCTCTTCTCCGCCCTAGAATACTTAATCAGAGCAGGGAAGCCTTTGATCAGGGGACTTGGTGTAGACATACTGTCACCCCCTAACCATTAACATACTGTATGGGCCAGTAGCGTTCGCGGGTTTTATACTAGGCATAACATACAGTAAACTCACAATAATACATATATATTAAAATATCCTGTTCGGTTGGGCCGAGCGGGCTACAAATTTTCAGACGTTCATGTCGGAAGGGACTCTACATGGTGGCCAATTTTCAGCTCGATGAGACCCACCAGACCGGAGATACAATAATGGACTTTAAAACTGCATGTTGCAAGGCGCATGCGCGACGGGAGCGGAGATGGAGGCATAATCTGAATGCTCTGCTACCCGCCGGCAAAATCAGCAAAAAAAACAGATAAAAATCAAACTTAGCTGCAAATAAATTATAGCCAGCAGGCCAGCAAGGCTTACAGTACAAATAGAGATGGCGACAACTAGGCAAAAGAATAAACAAAAGGTGGATGTCCATTCGTACTTTTCAGGGGCAAGTAAGGCACGGGAGGAGGAGAATATGGCGGTTTCAGACACTGACGCCGTGTCGGAGATGGAGGCGGCTGCATCGGAGCAATGGGGGACAATCAAAAGAGATATAGCCCAACTCCTTGCAGACCTCAAGACCTTCTTTAGGGGGAGGTGGAAAACCTACGGAAGGACATCCTGAGCATTGGCACCCGCACTAATGAACTTGAAGAAAAAATGGAGGCAAACACAAAGTGCCAGTGGGAGACCAGCACCAGGATCGGAGCGCTTGGAAGAAAAGTAGCCGAGCTGGAAGAAAGGCATGAGGACAGTGAGAACCGGGACCGGCGCAAGAATTTGCGCATAAGGGGGATCCCAGAAGAAATCCAGGACCCGGAGGAAATGATCAGCCGATGGATGAACTCCATAATGCCGGCCAAATCTGAGGCAGAGCTGGTCATGGACCGGTGCCATCGAGCACTGTGGGCCTGGCCGCTGCCCAATAACCCCCCACGCGTCGTAATCCTCCGTCTCCAACATTATAGAACTAAGGAGGAGATCTGCAAAATAACCAGAGCAACCCCACTGGTAGCTTTTGAGGGAGTAAACATGGCCATTTTCCAAGACATCTCCCCAATAACCCTGGCAAGATGGAGAGCCCTTTAGCCTGTTACAAAACTGCTTAGGGTTAAAGACATAAGGTACAGATGGGCCTTTCCGTTTGCACTAGTGGGGGTGAGAAATGGCCGGACTCGGGCTCTCAGACACCTCTCAGAGGGGACAACATTCCTGAAGAAGCTGGGACTATCTGAAAAAATAACTTACCCAGAGGTTCCAGAAGCATGTCCTCCCCGGCCAGCAGAGTGGGAGAAAGTGAGCACGCCGGCCGTGCAGAGGAAGGAGAAGACGGGGGCCCGAGAGTCAATTAAGCCTTAAAGAGACAGCATCCATACGCCGATGTAAAAAGTTGAAAACCAGTTATAACCATGTTGAGAGATGGAGGAGACGAAAGGGATGCTGCAGCAATAGTTCCACTCTCCTGCTGGCCGATAGGGGCACAGTGGGGCTTGGAGGATCCAACAGGGTCAGAATAATGGCAGCAGACAATATTCACCAAGATGGCGGCGAGGCACACAATCCAGGAGGAAGGAGAGATGACGTGAAGGAGAAGCATGCCGGTGGTCGTTTGGGCGCGAAGTGGTGCGCCAGCAGTGCCCGCCCATAGTCACTCTCACTGCTGCTCGAGGGCGGCCTCACAGCCAAAGACCCGGGAATTCGTGGGCAACAAGAGGGCCCAAGGGGCTGGACTGGAGATTAGGGTCCAGGGCAGGGGCGGTGTACCTGGGCATCAAACCTTAGATCTGTGGAGACCAAAATGGTTTATTGTGTACGTGTCAAAATTGTTTGTTTTCCTTGTCATCTGCCTATGTGCATCCCGTTCCACACTCCAGAGTCCCACAGAGGAGGCGCAGAGGCAACATGGAGACGGCACAGATGGTCCTGGTAACACGTATGGCCACAAAGTCCGGGTAGGAGATGTCTATATAGCTCACACAGAGGCCCACTACACACAGACACATGGCATTGAGGTGCATTTCCCAAAATGTTAAAGGGTTTAAATGCCCGCAGAAGCGTAAAGTTGCCTTCGCGGAGTTCAAGTGGAGAAGTGCGGATATCCTCTTCCTCCAAGAGACACACTTTCACTCAAGTAATAGCCCGGGTTTTGTAGACAAAAACTATAGGTAGTTCTACCTCGCCTCAGCCAAAGAAAAGAAGAAAGGGGTTGCCATCCTACCTCGCCTCAGCCAAAGAAAAGAAGAAAGGGGTTGCTATCTTACTTAATAACAAAGTCCCTTTTCAGGCAGAAAAGGTGAAGCGAGACACAGGGTTAGAAACCTTATTCTAGTGGGGCTGTTGCAGCAGTGCAGTGACTTTAGCATGTGGATACGCTCCCTGCGAGAATGATCCCCAGTTCTTCAACTTGTTTTTCCTAACGTTCCAGCGTTGGGCAGAGGGTAATCTAATTTTAGCGGGGGATTTCAACAAGGTTATGGACCCTCGGATAGACAGATCCCCAATGCAACAGAGACAGACGGGCGGGAGCTTTAGCTCTGCTGGAAGGGTTGAGGAGAGGGGGACTTGTAGACATATGAGGGGAGCAACACCCTGGTGAGCGAGCCAGCCTGGATAAACAAAAGACCACGGGTAAAAGCAAAAATCATGCAAAGACCTAGAGAAGCTGGGGGCTTGGCGGTGCCGTGCTTGTTGTCTTATTATAAAGTGGCGCAAGTATGCCAAATTACACAATGGCATGGGGACCCAGAGCCGAGAAGGTGAGTGTCGCTGGAGAGGGAGTTGTGCGCCCCGCTGGAGCTCAGAGACTTAATATGGAACCCAAAATCTTGATTAACGGATTTAAAGGAGCCGCTGGCCTCCTTGCTAAACTCACCCACCGCTAACTAATTTTGAAAAGCTCTGTGTGCGGGGCACAAACACACGGGACTGATTTCTGCTTTGTACAGAGATGTGGTCGGAGCCAACAGGGACGGTACACGTAGACCCAGATTCATGACTCAGTGGGAGACAGATCTGACAGGGCCACTAGAAGACGAGGACTGGACGGAAATCTTTAAGGCAGCTGCCAGTAGCTCGATCTGCACGACTTTAAAGGAGAACTCATATAAAGTAATGATGAGGTGGTATCTCACCCCAGTTATATTGGCTAAATTTATCCCAGGCAGAGCGGGGTCCTTCCCACAAATCATACCCGTTTTGAGTCAAATTAGAGATTGGTTGCAGAGGATCTTGGGCCTCCCAATTCAGCTAGACCCATGGCTGTTTCTGTTAAGCAAACCTACAAAAGAAGTGTCAAGATCGGGGAGCAAATTAATTGCACATTTTGCAGCAGCTATGAGGTGCGAGACCGCAGCATTGTGGAATCAGAGTGCAATTCCATCAATAGGAAAAATTTGGAACAGGATTTGGTTTGTTTGCCAGATGGAAAAGTTGACGAGTTTGGTTAACGACACTGGCCCAAATTTCCAAAAGGTCTGGCTGCCCTGGGTGGCACAGACGGATATCCAGGGGGCGAGCAATGCCACTGTCTGGCTCTGACAGGATCAGGTGAGTTCTCCTCTTGTGAAGGATAAAATATGGAGATCATATCTCTATGCTTTATAGAAACCACTCGTCTCCATATTTATCTGTTTGCTGTGCTTTTTTACTAATACTGTTTTCTATCCGAGGTGACTGTGGAATTCCGCTGGCACAGACTCTCGCCCACGCAATAAGGAAGTAGCAAAGTGACCTAAAGCCGACTGATTACAGAGAAAACGAAACATAACTTCAGAAAGCAAGGACACACGGCATTTCTGTGAAACTTGCATCAGCCGACAAGACCCCCGCCCCCATCGTGATTGGCTAGTGTTAGCCTACTTTGATATAAATAGATTGTAATCCAAAAACTCGGCAGTCTTGTCTTGACTACTTGTCTGAGGAAACTAATACGTGACTCTGTGTCATTATTGGGATCCGGGGTGCACCCAGGCCTAAGATACATAATTCGGATGCCCACATCTGAGCAGTAGATACCCTCGATTGAAGGGACCTTAACACTCTGATGGGCGGTGAGGGTCGGAGACGGAAGAACTAGGGGACGATAGTGGACCCCCCCCCCCCCCACGGGGACGCTGAAGTGGGCAGCACCCTCCTTACCCAGGGCTACGGAGTTAAAGCAAGGAGCGATCTCAGATCATCTGCACGTTAGGAGAGCCTCGGTGACACCTCCCCCAAACCCCTCCCCCCCCAATTCCTCACCTTATTGTCATTCCCTTCCCATGTCTGTTTAGATGTTGTATGTCCATAATTGTTTTTTTTACGGTACTTATTATATGAATGTATGCTATATACTTAAAACCCAATAAAATGAAAGTTAAAAAAAAAAACGCATGTTGCACAGGTTGCATTTCTCCGCCATTGGAGTCCATGGCAGAAACACAATTTAAACAATTCACCATAATCCGTTTGGTTGATCGGAGAGGGTCGGGAATTGCCATGCAATCATGCCAGAGCGGTGACTGCAGGGTGGCCAAGTCCCAGCCCTCTAGTTCTTACCGAACCGGAGATATGGGTTCCTAGTTTATGCAGTTTTTCACTTTGTTTTCACCGCCTCGCGGCTTTCCTCCGCCATTGTGGTCAATCGCGTGGCCCTCATCGTGGGTGCGACGCTTTCCCGTGGCCATTGACCATCGGACCCTGTTGGGGTCGAGTAAGGGGTTTCCCCTGAGCTAGCAGCAAAAAGAATTAGACCACTACATGCCCTAGGACCGGAGTTACAATTTTAATAGGTTTGAACTTGGCCGTGACCAAGTTCCCACGACACTTTAGTGATCAAATGCTCTTTCATTGAAATTGTATCCGCTTTCGGAGTTTGCAGTTTCGCTGGCAGCCAACTCGTCCTTGGAGAGCGGAATCGAGGAATCCCCATTGAAAGACATTACGGCAGGCCTGCACAACTTGTAAAGCGAGAAAGGCCAAACTGCTCCAAGTAAAAAAAATTTGGGCCGCACGGGTAAAATCATCACCATCATCATCATATCTCCCCCAGAACCCCTCACTATCAACCTTTGCGATACTCCCCATCTCTCCCTCATACCCCCATCTCTCCCCCTCCCCCACACACATAATACTCCCCCTCCACATCAAACACACGATACCCCCCTGCACACCACACACCCCCTGCACCTCACTTCCTTCTCCCCCCTGCACCTCACATCACTCTCCCCCCTTGCACCTCACATCACTCTCCCCCCTTGCACCTCCAATCACCCTCCAAGGAACCTCCCCTGCACCTCCAATCACCCCCCTTCACTTCAAATCACATCATCTCGCCCCTCCCCCCCTTCCCTTCCTTACCTTGCGGTGGAGGAGGCAGGAGTGCACGCACGCAGGAGTGCACTTGCTAGAGCAAGCAGCAGGCTGGAAGTGCCTCAATACTAGAGCGCGCTGCTACCCTGCGAGGGGGAGAGAGGGCTCGCGGGGTGGGGGAGAGCAGGCTTGCGTGGGAGGGTGACAGCGGGCTCACGGGGGGGCGGGAGAGCAGACTCGGGAGGGGAAGAGCAGAAAGCCGCCGCGGGCCGCACAGTGAGTGCAGGCGGGCCGCGTGTTGTGCAGGGCTGCATTACGCCATTCATTTCAATAGAGAAGTTCCGCTCCTCCTCTCGGGCGCCAGCTGCTGGTCTTCTCAGGTATTGGGCCCAAAACGGTGAAATCTCCATAGATTCCTATGGAGCTTCAATGGCGACCTATGGAACCGGTTGCAAATGGAGGGTGAAAAGGCGGGAATAGGAACAAAGGGTCATAAATACACAACCACCATTAACCCTTTCCCTCCTCACCTGATCCCAGTGTATGTGTTTGGTGCATACGCTGTAGGGGTACAAACAAAGATAATTAGGACAATACATACAACCAGAAAAGAGAACACATTTTGCATTGAGGCAGGGTAATAAAAACACATGTAATCACTGTTACATTTAACCCCTCGCCTCTCACACGGTGGTGGGGCATGGCCAACTGGGGTGTAACCCCTTTATTACCGGGCCAACCCCCTCCCTGCATGAATTTGTTGGTTTCTGAAGAGATGACCCTTAACACTGAATTGTTTCCCAAACTGAACAAGCAAATGGTTTCTCCCATGTAAATACTTGGGTGTGACAGGAGGTCACACTTTGTACTGAATTGTTTCCAACACCCTGAACTAAGGTTATACAATAACAAAAATACTTTTCACCCATATTCAGCAATATATTAACACCCAATAGAAAGCAAAAAAGCAAAAATCCTCAAAATGTTCAAGGTCATTTATTGTGACACATTTCTTATACAAATGCATTTCATTCTTAATTAAATGTAAAAAAGCAAATACATTTTAGTATATTTTCAGAATAACAAATGTTTCCATAAAAATGTAACCTTAACTACAGCTACACTAAAGCCCCTTTCTTCACCATGTTATTTTTATTTATTTATAAAAATGTTTTACCAGGAAGTAATACATTGAGAGTTACCTCTCGTTTTCACATATGTCCTGGGCATAGAGTTAAGATGACAAATAATACATGGTTACATAAGTGAACAGGGTATACATTATATTCAAGACATTGCATGCACAGTTAAAGATAATATATATTATAGGCGTATGTAACAGTTACAGACCAGATTAAAATGTGAGACAGCCTTAGTTTCGAAAGAACTTAAACTGGTGGTGGATGCGACTGAGAATGTTGAGAAATTTGACATTAAGGGGGTCTAACGTAAACAGCACTGAAATCTCAGCAGCCATTTTGGCAGACTATCCTTGTCGGCCATTTTTGTCTTGTTTGCTATAAGTTTTGTATGTCATTCAGTCTGTATTTGTCTTCCATGTGTTATGTGCTGATTTCTGTGAAACTTGTCTGTGTGAACGTGAGAAAGCAGAGTGGTTGTTGGGCTCTCAGTAGATTGTTTGTATCCTTTGTCAGCTGCAAATGATGAGGTGATGAGGAAGGAGTATGTGGGAGTGTGGGGTGGTAGAGAAAAGTCCAGGCAATAATGAGAAACCTTGGTAGAATTAGCTAGAGTCTGAGATAAGCACAGTTTCTCACATTGTAACTCTGAAACAAAGTATCAATAATAATGTGGAGGAAAGGTTACTGAAGCTGATGTAATCCTTTTTGCTGATTTACATATATTCATTTTGTTTCTTTATTATACAATTACGTTATTTTTATGACGCACAAGCGACTTCATAAAGGGGCGTATGTTTTAGTTTTTAGGGTATAAATATATGTCACACCATATTAACTGTTAGAGAGCTTTTCTATAGAAGCTTTCTCCTGTGTACACTGAATAAACTCATTTGATAACTACATTTTTTTGTTGTAACATTTTAACACAAGAGGTTGTTCCAGTTTTGGGGTGCACGGTAAGAAAGTTTATAATTACCCCCTCGACCCCCCCTTCTCCTGTACACATTAATAGGGCATGGGGAGGCGAGGGTTAATGGGCATGGGAAAGGATGTGGTAAAGAGGCACGGGTGAGAGCCGAGAGAAATACGGGGGAGGAGAGAAAGGGGTTGAGTCATGGTGGAAGGGGTAAGAGACATGGCAGAGGGGAAGTTATTAATATGGAGGGGTGAGATTACCAGCAGGAGGATTCCTTATAGCTGCAGCATGTGAAAGTCAAGGAGTTCCCAGACCCGCTCCCACGCCACTGTCTCTACCAGACCCACACTCAGTCCCCATCCCCACGCCTCTCTGCCAGACCCACACCCACTCTGCAGCTGCTGATAGGAATGCCATGGTAAGAAGTAATGGCAAGTATTGCGTTACCGTCCATTTTTATTACTGCAGTATTACTATGCTACTGGTATATTGCCCAACCCTACTTTGAACAATCACATATTTTATCTCATGCATGAATCCTCATGTGTGTAATGAGGCTGATCCTCTGTGAAAAGCTTTCCCCCCACTATGTACATGGAAATGGTTTCTCCCGTGTATGAATTCTGTGGTGGGTGAGGAGGTGGCTTATTTGAGAAAAGCTTTGCCCACACTCTGTACATGTGAATGGTTTCTCCCCTGTAAGTATCCTCTGGTGTAAGAGGAGGTTGTTCTTAACCCTCTGCGGTCCAATTAATTTTCACTAAGCGCGCCAGCAAGTCTAATTTATTTTCCAGAAAAAAACACATACAGCTTTTTTTTTACTGCGCGCACGCACACACTCACTGCGCGCGCGCTCTCACAGTGCACTCTTACTGCTCGCACGCTCTTAATGCTCTAAAGATCTTATCTTTGCGCGCGCGCGCGCAATCTTTCTGCATACCTCCGATATCAGCTGCTTTTGTCTGCTGGAGCTGGGTGCAGGGCTGGGGGGTGGAGGAGGGGAGGGATCAGTGCAGCTGCTCGGAGAAGGGGAATGCAGGGGACTCACAGCACACACACACCACACACACTGCCCCCCTACACCCTACCCCAGATGTCAGCTGCTTTGTCTGCCTGTGCGGTTCGGTGCAGGATTCGGGGGGGGAGGGAGGAGAGGAATCAGTGCGGCTGCTGGGAGAAGGGGACTCACAGCACACACAGCCAGCCCCTCCCCCCCACCTCTGATGTCAGTGCTGGGAGAAAAGGAATGCAGGGGACTCACAGCACACACACAGCCCCCCCCCCCCCGATGTCAGCTGCTTTGTCTGCCTGTGGGAATTGGTATGGGGCTGGGGGGGTGGGGTGGATCGGTGCAGGGCTGGGGGGGTGATCGGTGCAGGACTGGGGGGGGGCGGGGGAGGAGGGATCAGTGCGGCTGCTGAAGGGGAATGCAGGAGACTCACAGCACACGCACACACGCACAGCCCCCCCCTACCTCCGCTGTCAGCTGCTTTGTCTGCCTGTGGGGATTGGTGCGGGGCTGTGGGGCGGATAGGTGCAGGGCTGGGGGGGGGGGCGGTGGGAGGAATCAGTGTGGCTGCTGAGAGAAGTGCAATGCAGGGGACTTGTGCTGCAGCCGGCGCCTCGCTCCACACCTTCCTCCCTCCTCCTCCTGATCCGACATTGGACCGCAAGTGGCAAAATATTTTGGTGGATATATTCCGACATTAGACTGGAAAGGGTTAATACAGAATGGTTTCCCACACTCTGTAGATGTGAATCATTTCTCTCCTGTATGAATCCTCTCGTGTCTGAGGAGTTTTCTCTTAATACTGAATTGTTTCCCACACTCTGTACATGTGAATGGTTTTTCTCCTGTATGAGTCCTCTGGTGTATGAGGAGACTGCTCCTAACTGTGAATTGTTTCCCACACTCTGTACATGTGAATGGTTTCTCCCCTGTATGAATCCGCTCATGATTGCGGAGATCTCTCTTCTGAGAAAAGCTTTTACTACACACTGCACATGTGAATGGTTTCTCTCCTGTATGAATCCTCTGGTGTCTGAGGAGACGGCTCTTAATTGTGAATTGTTTCCCACACTCTGTACATGTGAATGGTTTCTCCCCTGTATGAATCCGCTCATGGATGAGGAGCCCCGCCTTTAAAGAAAAGCTTTTACTACACACTGTACATGTGAATGGTTTCTCCCCTGTATGAGTCATCTGGTGACGAAGGAAGTGGGTCTTAGTATTGAATTGTTTCCCACACTCTGCACATGTGAATGGTTTCTCTCCTGTATGAATCCTCTGGTGTCTGAGGAGACGGCTCTTAATTGTGAATTGTTTCCCACACTCTGTACATGTGAATGGTTTCTCCCCTGTATGAATCCGCTCATGGATGAGGAGCCCCGCCTTTAAAGAAAAGCTTTTACTACACACTGTACATGTGAATGGTTTCTCCCCTGTATGAGTCATCTGGTGATCAAGGAAGTGGGTCTTAGTATTGAATTGTTTCCCACACTCTGCACATGTGAATGGTTTCTCTCCTGTATGAATCCTCTGGTGTCTGAGGAGACAGCTCTTAATTGTGAATTGTTTCCCACACTCTGTACATGTGAATGGTTTCTCCCCTGTATGAATCTGCTCATGATTGCGGAGATCTCTCTTTTGAGAAAAGCTTTTACTACACACTGCACATGTGAATGGTTTCTCTCCTGTATGAATCCTCTGGTGTCTGAGGAGACAGTTCTTAATTGTGAATTGTTTCCCACACTCTGTACATGTGAATGGTTTTTCTCCTGTATGAGTCATCTGGTGACTGAGGAGGCTTTTCTTAGTACTGAATTGTTTCCCACATTCTGTACATGTGAATGGTTTTTCTCCTGTATGAGTCATCTGGTGACTGAGGAGGCTTTTCTTAGTACTGAATTGTTTCCCACATTCTGTACATGTGAATGGTTTCTCCCCTGTATGAATCCACTCATGGATGAGGAGATCTGTCTTTATAGAAAAGCTTTTACCACACTCTGTACATGTGAATGGTTTCTCCCCTGTATGAACCCTCTGATGATTGCGGAGGGTCCACTTAGTACTTAACTGTTTCCCACACACTGTACAAGAAAAAGGAGTCACTGATGTCTGAATCATCTGGTGTGAAAGAAGTTTCCCCTTCAGTGAGAAACTGCTCCCACCATCTGTACATATAAAGGGTTGCTCCCAAGCGGGGTCACAAAGGTGTGCGAGCAGGTCCCTGTCCAGTGAGAAGCTTTTGCCACACTGACAACAGAGAAAAGGCTGAGCACCACGGCTGCTTCGTAAATCTCTCGCATACCTTTTGCTGGACCCATATTTAGAGTCCGGCTCTGCTGTGTGCTGTACAAGCTCCGTAAATTCACCATCATGTGGCACTGGTTCCTTGTATGTGTCCAAAATGTGGCAGGAATCATTGTTTTTTGGCACTTCTGGGCGAGTAGTCAGACAGCTTCTGGATGCATCAGGGCTCAAGTTCTGTTCCTCATTCAGGCCGTTCTCTAACAGAAGTAAACAAAAAAAGACAGAACAAATGTTTTCAATCTGTAAATCAAATTACTGAACGCAAATTACAAATCCAAAACACTGAAGAATTTATTTCACCAATACTTAATTAACAAAATATTCTCTTCACCCAGGGTTTTAAAATTGTGGCACATTTTGGCACATGGACATCCAGTGACCCCTAATGACTGTGGTGGTTCCCGGAGGCCTGAAATATATTTGTAGCAGCTCTAACTGTGAAATCATTGATACATATATAACTTGTATTTATTACTGTATTCATTATTTAAGGATACATGTACATCCTCCAAATAATTAACATAGAAAATGTCCATGAGAAGTAAAGTTATGGAACTCGTGGTCTATCATATTAGTGCGTTAATAATATCAACTAAACCAGACAGCAACCTATAGTGTAAAGATACTGTAGATGCCCATGTATGTATGTCTTTATTTATATAAGGCCCACAGTGTACTCAGCGCTTTACAGCAGAAACAATACAGTACAGGGAATTATAATACAATAAGTGCAACAAACGAAATTAGACAATAGGAACGAAAATCCCTGCCCTGGAGAGTTTACAATCTAAGTGATGCAGTGACTACACTGCCCATGTAATCTTCTGCCATAAGACCCACAAACTAAACTGCTCCATTTTGTGTAATATTTTGTCAGTCAAAAATACTATTCATATAATTTCCCAAGCACGTGGCCTTGGTGTAATATTTGACTCCTCTCTTTCCTTCTTCTCCCACATTCAAAACAAAAAAAAAAAAGGAGCACAGCAGAAAAGAAGAACTGGAGGCAAAAGTAGAAAAAATAAAAGGGTTATTGAGACACAGCCTAAGTTAAAAGAGAAACCTCTAACGCATTTCTTGCCATGGGCGCTTTATCACAGAGTGGTTTCCTGAGTCTAAAGAGTGTCACTTTATAGGCACTCCCCGCCAGAAACACTGCCTACCTGTATCCCAGGTAAAAAAGTCCCATGAAAATAAAACAGTCCGGGGAAAATGTAACCACGGAAAGAAGGCAGTATAACTGTGGGGGAGAAATCCAGCAAAAGGACACAGTATAGAATATAATAACAATAAACTTAAATAGATTCATAAGGACAATAAAAATTAAATGAAAAAGCATCAAATTTAAAAATGGATAAGATGTGGAGAATAAAATTATTTAAATTAACTGCAACACAAAATAATATAATCATGTAATAATATACATATAATAAATGTAAATTCAACTACCAAGGCAAAGAAAAATTTGAATCTTGATAAAGGGAATATACAGTTAGGTCCGGAAATAATTGGACACTGATACAAGTTTTATTATTTCGGCTGTGTACGAAAATAAATTCAAGTTACAGTTAAATAATGAATATGGGCTTAAAGTGTAGTATATGAGCTTTAATTTGAGGGTATTCACATCCAAATTGGAGGAAGGGTTTAGGAATTACATCTCTTTAATATGTAGGCCCCTCTTTTTCAAGGGAACAAAAGTAATTGGACAATTGACTCAAAAGCTGTTTCATGGACAGGTGTGGGCTATTCCTTCGTTATTTCATCATCAATTAAGCAGGTAAAAGGTCTGGAGTTGATTCCAGGTGTGGCATTCGCATTTGGAAGCTGTTGCTGTGAACCCACAACATGCGGTCAAATGAGCTCTCAATGCAAGTGAAACAGGGCATCCTTAGGCTGCAAAAAAAAAAAAATCCATCAGAGAGATAGCAGGAATATTAGGAGTGGCCAAATCAACAGTTTGGTACATTCTGAGAAAAAAAAAAAAAAAAAAAAGAACGCACTGGTGAGATCTACAACACAAAAAGGCCTGGATGTCCACGGAAGACAACAGTGGGGGATGATCGTAGGATCCTTTCCATGGTAAAGAAAAACCCCTTCACAACATCCAGCCATGTGAAGAACACTCTCCAGGAGCTAGGCATATCATTATCCAAGTCTACCATAAAGAGAAGACTTCACGAGATCAAATACAGAGGGTTCACCACAAGGTGCAAACCATTCATAAGTCTCAAGAATAGAAAGGCCAGATTAGACTTTACCAACAAATATCTCAAAAAGCCAGCCCAGTTCTGGAACAGCATTCTTTGGACAGATGAAACTAAGATCAACCTGTACCAGAATGATGGGAAGAAAAAAGTATGGAGAAGGCTTGGAATGGCTCATGATCCGAAGCATACCACATCATCTGTAAAACACGGTGGGGGCAGTGTGATGGCATGGGCATGCATGGCTTACAATGGCACTGGGTCACTAGTGTTTATTGATGATGTGACAGAAGACAGAAGCAGCCAGATGAATTCTGAAGTGTATAGGGATATATTGTCTGCTCAGATTCAGCCAAATTCAGCAAAGTTGATTGGACGGCGCTTCATTTTACAGATGGACAATGACCCAAAACATACTGCGAAAGCAACCCAGGAGTTTTTTAAGGCAAAGAAGTGGAATATTCTGCAATGACCGAGTCAATCACCTGATCTCAACCCGATCGAGCATGCATTTCACTTGCTGAAGACAAAACTTAAGGCAGAAAGACCCACGAACAAACAACAACTGAAGACAGCTGCAGTAAAGGCCTGGCAAAGCATCTCAAAGGAGGAAACCAAGCGTTTGGTGATGTCTATGCGTTCCAGACTTCAAGCAGTCATTGCATGCATAAGATTCTCAACAAAGTATTAAAAATGAACATTTTATTTATGATTGTGTTAATTTGTCCAATTACATTTGAGCCCCTGAAATAAGGGGACTGTGTATGAAAATGGTTGCAAATCCTAAACGTTTCATACAATATTTTTGCTCAACCCCTTGAATTAAAGTTGAAAGTCTGTACTTCTATTGCATCTCGGTTGTTTCATTTTAAAATCCATTGTGGTGGCGTACAGAGCCAAAATTATGAAAATTGTGTCAGTGTCCAATTATTTTCGGACTTAACTGTACATAATGAATAAGATGTAAATAAATAAATCACACTGAGAAAATTGCCATATTAAGGATACAATACTACTCATCAAATGTGACTAGAGATACACATATGTATCTCAATGATAGAAACAAATGTATATGAAACACACACAATATTATATAACCTGAGAATGGGCAAAGGAATAATATAGTTTAGAGAAAATGTTTTAGGTCCCATTCTGTATTAATCACCAAAAGGGGATAGAGTATTATAAGTGAGTGGATCCAAAACATCTCACGCTGATTAAGCTGTTTAATTCTATCACCCCCTCGTGCAGTGACGGGTATAGATTCAATCCCCTCGTGTAGGGACAGGTATAGATTCAACTCCCTCGTCTAGGAACAGGTATAGATTCAATCCCCTCGTGTAGGGACAGGTATAGATTCAACCCCCTCATGTAGGAACAGGTATAGATTCAATCCCCTCGTGTAGGGACAGGTATAGATTCAACCCCCTTGTGTAGGAACAGGTATAGATTCAATCCCCTCGTGTAGGGACAGGTATAGATTCAATCCCCTCGTGTAGGGACAGGTATAGATTCAACTCCCTCGTCTAGGAACAGGTATAGATTCAATCCCCTCGTGTAGGGACAGGTATAGATTCAACCCCCTCATGTAGGAACAGGTATAGATTCAATCCCCTCGTGTAGGGACAGGTATAGATTCAACCCCCTTGTGTAGGAACAGGTATAGATTGAATCCCCTCGTGTAGGGACAGGTATAGATTCAATCCCCTCGTGTAGGGACAGGTATAGATTCAATCCCCTCGTGTAGGGACAGGTATAGATTCAATCCACTCGTGTAGGTACAGGTATAGATTCAATCGCTGAAAAATGAAAGGTGGACAAGTTTCCCAATGTACAATTTGTAAAATGTTTGGAATCTGGGAGCATCTGATCTAGTTTTTTTAATAGAACGAATGTGCTCCATAATTCTGACCTTCACTGGTCCGATTGTCCGCCCAACAAATCCTCGACCAGAACCGCAGGTTAAGTAATAAATCACAATATTACAATGAATAAAAACTAGAATTGTGTGTCTTTTCTTACTGTATACAATATCAATAGATTTTATAGGATTGGCATAGCAACAAATACAACATTTACCATATTTAAAAAAAAAAAGTGTATTAAATTTGATTCATGAACACTGTCTGACTTGGAGGTAAATAAACTAGGCGAAAGATAGTTTGCCAAGGATTTAGCCTTTCTAAATGCAATTTTTGGTCCTGGTTCAATTGGCACTAAGGTCTTCCTCCAAGGTGAGCACTTCCCAATGTTTCTGGATGATTGAGCGGATTTGATCTATGCCGTGTAATAAACAGCGGATTGGACCCTTCGGGAGTGCCCCGGTCTCTCCTTGATTTAAACCCCCTGCCTAGAACCAGTTGAACCATAAGACAGTAACTCAGCATGAGTACAGAGTTTGGCATTCATGTGAGCCTCCTCTGTATCTCCTCTGTATCCCCTGTTCTGTAGCCCCTGACAGAAAATCTGTTTGCCAATTCGGTGGCCTGTTGGTGAAAAAGCCACCTTAGGCGGAGGAATTGCCCCTTGGGTATACCACGGATGAGTGACCTGGGGTGATTGCTATCCGCTTTAAGAAAGGTATTTCTGGAATTTTGTTTCCTATAAATGTCAGTCTGTATTTCTCCTGTAACGTCAATAAAGTGATATCTAAATAATTAATGTGATTAATATGGGGTTCATAAGTAAAGTTAAGATTCAACATATTGGAATTAAGTGTATTAATGAAAGTGTCCAGTGAATGTGAATCCCCTTCCCAAATCATAATCAGGTCATCAATACAGTGTATAACGCTTGTAAAAAAATAATATGATGCCGAAAAGGATTAGAATCACCAAAAAGAAATGTGGATTCCCAGAGACCCATAAAAAGATTAGCATACGACGGGGCAAAGGAGGTACCCATAGCCGTTCCCCGTGTCTGCAAGTAAAACTGTGACTCAAATAAAGAATAATTATGAGTCAATAAAAATGTGATGGAATCTAAAAGAAAAGTGCGAAGTGAAATAGATAATGAGGAGACGAAGAGTAAGGGGTTAAATACTCCCCTAGCAATGCTCACAGGGAATGTCCACGAGTTAAACATACACTTTGTATCCTTTAGAATCTTGTTTTCCTTCCCAAAGAAGCCTAGACCTCCATTATCCACATCAGCCAAAATCAATAATGTCACATATCATGTCCTTTCATAACCACTCTTGATAGACTTCCACTAGCCTTAATAGGTAAATCTTATGTGGTTGTCTAGGTTTAGGGTACTGTAGACATATAGTATACATCACTTTCACTGTCCGGAAGAATTGCCTGGACTCTTGGGACACTGTCCCCCATCTGTTAGTTAAGCTATGTCTAAATACTGGATATTATTGTATATCTAGTGACCCTTAATGAGAGGGTATTGTTTAAGCTGGGGAACAAGGTTAGTTAGGGAAGGGTCCCTTGAATTTGCTTTGATGGTCAGACGCCCATAACTCTGCATTTCCAACCTTTATACGCGTTTGAGAGCCATATTGCACTTCTAACTCTGCTGCATGTGGCTTGTCCCAGAACACCCAGCAGGCCTGGGGACTTCCTATGAGAGGCAATTAACCATGAATATTCACTAAATGTGACCCTGTGTCTTGTAACAAGATAACATCCCTTTGTGCAGACAAAGGGGAAAAGGTACTCACCAGACACAGGAAATGGAACAGTTTCACTCTTTATTGGGGTCAGATGTTCCTCAATGTTCGGATCTTCCTTCTCTGACTTAATCTCTAAACTCTCCAGCACAATCACTGGGAAACCTGGCAATAAGAAAAGGGAAACCCATCATGTAAAGCTGGGAGTGGGGGCGCTTCTTGTACTCTATACTGATTCCTATGGGGGAGGGGTGAAGTGATTGATTTTACTTTGTTATTAACCCATTGAGTGCTGAAGAAGTTTTTACCCCACAAGTGCTGAAAACATTTGAGCTACCAATGTTCAAACCTCAATAACAATAATATCCTCAATATAACCTTAGATAAATCATTTTTTTCATTAGAACAGGTATCTTATAATTGTATGCACGCTTTAATATTATTTACCAAAATATTGTACACATTTCAGTCCATTTTGAAACATACTGAATAAAGACAAGTGAGGATGTAAGGGTACTTACCACAAACAGGAAATGCATCTATTTCTTCCTTTATTGGGGTCAGATGTTCCTCTGTGTTCGGTTCTTCTTTCTCTGTCTTAATCTCTAACCTCTCCGGTACAATCACTGGGAAACCTGGCAATAAGATAAGGGAAACCCATCATGTAAAGCTGGGAGTGGCAGCGCTTCTTGTGATTTCACCTCCTCTGATATTGGTATAATATAATACCTCTTGTAAAAAAATGTATTACTAGCCCTTCTGGCAGAACATGACAGAGGTGAAGATATATAATCTTCTTACCTGCTGGTGGTGCTATAAGAAAATAAGATTAGTTTGGGTGTTTGATGCGCATAACTGCCAAATAATCAGATATCCCCCCCATGCATATTCCAAAGACACTAAATTATCTCCTCTACTCACTTAACTTGCGTGGATCCATGCTGGCAGTGGGCAGCGCTGCTCTGGGAGGTGCTGGCAGTGGACAGTGCTGCTCTGGGAGGTGCTGGCAGTGGGTAGTGCTGCTCTGGAGGTGCTGGCAGTGGGCAGTACTGCTCTGGAGGTGCTGGCAGTGGGCAGTGCTGCTCTGGAGGTGCTGGCAGTGGTCCCCTGGAGGTGCTGGCAGTGGGCAGTGGTCCTCTGGGAGGTGCAGGACAAATATACAGCATTTAGTATCAGCTTTTTCAAACCTAAATCATTAACCCCAAAGGAGTCGGAGAAGACAGGGGCACCAAAAAACACATATGGCCCATTCGCAAACAGGAACTTCATTTCAAACACTGCAAAACTTTAATGGCTCAGGATTGTGTCACAACAAAACCATCTAGAAAAGTATAAAGTGAGTCGGAGATTAGCAGCCAAAAAAACAGTAAAGTTCTCATAGTGTAACATAGTAACATACTGCACAGTTCCACAGTATGAAGATGTAGCCAGGTCCCCCTCTGCTTGTCGCCCCCCCTCCCCTCACATTGCTGGCGATCGCGGGTGCTGCCGAGCCCCATGGCGGACACGTCGGCGGGCCGCAGGTGTGGGTGGTTGCTGGGGGAGCTGTGCGGTGGTTGCTGTGTGCGGCGATCATGAGCCAGGTACTCCCGGCGGCTCCCGGAGCCGGGTGCCACCATCTTAGATTGCGCACGCATGCGCAGTAAGGATTTCAGTGCGGTGGCCAGCCGGGAAGTTCGCGCATGCGATTTGTAGAGGCCCTAGAGATAATGAAGGCATTAAACGTAATGAGGTATGCGTTCATGCACAGAGCCAGCGCCAGGAAGAGATGGAGGCTCCGAGAGCAGAATTGCGAGATGTACGCAAGGAACAGGATTCTCTCACAAGTGGACTAAACGTATTGAAAATACTGTACAGTTCCATAGTATGAATCAAAAGCAGATACAGTACATGAGTGAGACTTTGATAAATGCTCCCGATACTCTCTCAGGTCCATCAGTTCTGCTCCATACTGACACAGTCTCACTTTCCTATTTCATACGGTGAGAAGTGGGTAATGCAGAGGAACCAGTGCAGTAACTTCCCTCACCTTACCCCACCATAATAAATAGATTAACTCATTAATTTGTTCCTCGATCACCTCCAGTTTCTCACATTCAGCTCATTTGTACCTGGCAGGACATTCTTATATAAAGGAGTGCCTGGGGAAACACTCAGTAACTTCCCCTCACCTGTCCCCACTTCTCACTATATTAAATAGGGGGGTTTGATCCCTCACACTCATTAATTTGTTCCTCAATCAACTCCAGTTTCTCACCTGCTCACACCCTTATAAGCCCGTCCTTTTATGATGGGATCACTGCTTCCCGACCCAGATAATTTCCAGCGGAATAGTTATTAGCGGAATAGCGGATACTGAATCAAAAGCACTATTCTCTGTGTTATATCTGTGGAACGTATCCATATATATATAAATATATAGTGACAACCACATAACGTTGAGGTCCCTTTGATCCCAAATAAGACCGGAAACACAGTACTTCTATTTACGTGGGGTTTATTTATAGGGGTTTAAGTAACGTATTCGCAGGTCCACCGTCCCTTTAAGAAAACCAAATTAAAATAAAACATAAATAAACGCCTATACCTGTCAGGGAGCTTAATGACTTCTTCAGTCCCTTACTATCAGGGCCCCCAGCTAAGCCAGTTGTCAGCCCAAAACATGCCCTGGCATGGGCAATACAGTAACAACACAGTCTTTGTAAATAATAGAAAGCGTTTTGCTTATCTTAGTCCATCTGGCAATGTCCCTGCTTCAGCACGGCTCAATCAGCAGCTTCTCACACTGTTTCAGCACAGCTCTCTCAGCAGCTTATCTCACACTGCTTCAGCACGGCTCTCTCAGCAGCTTCTCTCACAATCTGCCAACTTCTTTAACAGCCTTTGGTAGCTGCGGAGCCCCTTCTGCCTCCCTCCTTCTCTGAGGGAAAACCGGTCTGTCTCTCTCACTGCCTCTCTGGCTTCCTGGGTCTGGCTCTGTGTCTCATACCTTCCTGTATCTTTTTAACCTGCAGTCTTTCAGGAATCCTGCTTAATTAGGCTGCAGGTGCTGGAAGGTTAACTGGTTGAGTGCTGGAAGGTGCACATATCCTACATTCCAACCTACTGAGACAGTGACTCAGTCACATATCCTCCCCTCCAGCTCATTCCTACTGGGGTCTGCGACCAGTGCACAATTATCGTGCACCCACAAAGACGTCCTCTCTTTCCATTTCCTAGTCTTCCAATTGAAAAATCTTCCCTTTGGGACAATTACCAGGCCTTCTGGGCCTGCAGACTGGTCCTTCGCTACCTCTTTATCTTGTGCCGGCCTGAGTCTAGGGTTGAAGCTCCGCCTTTGTTGTGTCCCTTTTTTCAAATGTTCCCGAGCATCCTGCTGTCTATCAGCTATCTCTGCCTTCTTCCTCTTGTGCTCAGAGTCTCCCTTACCCTGTAGAAGTGCCTTGACCCTTAATTGGCTCATGGCATTCACTCGCCAGTGCCCGTTTGGCCTTTTCTCGTGAAGACAGCAACTCCGCTTCAGTGGTGATGGCTTTTGGACCTTTTCCCATCAGCACACCTTTAGTGTTGGGTTTCACATCATTTATCTTCAGAACTTCAATTTGGGTGGGGGTCTTATTAACCCTAAGTGCTCCCCATGATGCCTCTCTATTACAGTCGGCAGACTCGCAGGCTTGGGCCTGTCTTTCTGGTCCCCTTAACTTACTCCGTTGGGAGTGTTGCTGGACAAACTGTGAGGTCTTTCTCATCTTACGAACATGGACACTCTTTAGTCCCATTCTCGACTGTCTCTTCACAGCGGCTACCTTCCTTGCAAGGAATCCACTATGGGTCCCATACTACAACTGGCTTCTTACTGTGCTACTACATCGCACCTTGGTCTTCCCATTCCGTTCCTTGTGGAAAGTAGACTGTAACACTGCAACGGTATTGCAGTCATGCTTCCTGGTGCGCCTCACTTGCTTCATCTCTACCGCCCTCTTTTCCATGGACTGCTTCTGTGACCCAAGTGTTTGTCTTAGGGTAGTAACCGCTTTCTCCAACTTCAGCTGAGGA
Source organism: Ascaphus truei (assembly GCF_040206685.1). NCBI lineage: Eukaryota > Metazoa > Chordata > Amphibia > Anura > Ascaphidae > Ascaphus > Ascaphus truei. Next base: position 485,248,453 of record NC_134484.1, read on the forward strand.
ACCTCCTGCTGGGCAGCCTTAGAGTCCAACATAGCGTCCTGCTCAGTCTTAAGAGCCTCGAGCTCCTCCCTCAGGTCGTGTTTTGCTTCTCTGTCATCTTGCGGCCAGCACACTCAGACTCAAGGTCCTTCCTTAAGTTTTGAAGCAGTCCTTTTGTATGTCTTTTCCCACTCAGTGCGGCTGTGTCACGGTTGTGCTCGCCACAAATCTGGTTCGGACCGTGTGGCTGAGGTGAGGTTGTATAAGCACCGACCTTAGACCGCGCAGGCTGATCCGGATTGCGCAGTTCGTAGTCATACGTAGCAGGGTCGGGACTGGAGAAGGTAGCATCATCAGTGGACAAGCCATGGTCAGGACTGGAGAGATCAGGGTAAACGTTATTCAAGCAGGAGTTCGGCAACAGGTAATCAGAAGTTCCCCGCCTCAGCTTAGGAGCGTGAGCGTGGGCGTGGGTTGCTGCGCGTGAGGCAACCATGGCCCATGGTACTGGTCTCAGGAAAGGGTAGGCAGACCAGAGTGGGCACACCGCCATGCAGCACTGGTAAACCAGTGCTTCAGCGCAAGAGTCCAGAGCGGCCTGTGCAAGGAGAGAGAGAGCTACAGACCTCAGGACTCATAGACTGGCCTCTGCTAAGGGTAGGGCAGCAGACCACAGGAAACAGGAAGCTGAAGAATACACGGGAGGTGCTCCGCTTCAGCACAGGAACCAGGACACAGCCTCTGCTATGGAGAATGAGCAGCAGGCCTCATGAACCAAATAGATAGGCTCTGCAGAGAAGGGACAGCAAGCCTTAGGAAACCAGGAGCTGAAGTCAACACTGGAGTGACCTCCGCTTCAGCACAGGAACCAGGACACAGCCTCTGCTATGGAGAATGAGCAGCGACCCCAGGTACCGGTAGATAGGCTTTTGCTGTGGAAGGATAGCAGACCTCAGGAAACAGGGAGCTCAAGTCAACACTGGAGAGACGTCTGCTTCAGCACAGGAGACAGGAACAGGCCGCTGCGTGCGACTAGAAGCCGACCTCAGGAAACAGGGATCTGAAGTTAACACGAAGAGTACTCCGCTTCAGCACAGGAGACAGGAACAGACCTCTGCGTGAACAAGGAATAGAACTAGAGAGATTAGTACACAACAGAGCCAAGCCTTAGGGCTTGTGGCAGAACACTTGTGACAACCAGGAAGGGTTATGCTCGGCAGGGAAGCATTGTGGGAAAGGTGTCTTTAAAGGTCAGTGAACCAATAGCTGAAGGGGCGTGTGACAGCATTGTCTCAATGAGTGAACCCAGGGTGGAGCTGCAGCAAAGATCAGGAGCAGTGTTCCAGGGCTGCACAGGTCTGTAAGGCAAGGCAAACAGCGAACTAAGGTGCGGATCCGTTACAGGCTGCTAGTTCAGCTGCTTTGAAGTTGAGTCGCGATTCCAGATCTGTCAGCTGATTCAGAGCCAGGTTTACTCTGTTACCTTTTCTCTATTCTTGACCTGTAGCTGCTGGTGCTCCTCCCGGACCTTATCCAGCTCCAGCTGCAGCCGGGCCTCCTGATTGGCCGTGTGGTCCAGCCGCTTGTATATATCAGCCATCTCCGTTTCATAGCGTAATGTCAGGCACCTCATCTGACGGACGGACACCTCCCACCTCTCGACGAGCTGTATCTTGCACTCAGCAACCTGCGTTTGCAGCTCTTCAATTTGATCCTGCAAGTCTCCTCTCAGGGCCTTCACTTCTTGCTTGCTCTGAGTTTGCATCAGTGCAGCCTTCATCTTTTGGAGCTCTGCAGTGTTTGTCGCCAGGATCGCCGCTGCTTCTGTTTTCCAGGCTTCTTTCTCCTTGGCAAACTGACTCATGGAGATCGAGTTGCCTCTCTGCTTCTCCAGCTCTTGCTCCAGTCTCTGGACCTTCTCGCGCTCCCTCTCATACATAGTCACCTGGCTTCTAAGCTCCACCCCCAGCGATGCTTGAGGCACACAGCGTGGCCCTCAGCTCCTCATGCTGCTCTATGAGGACACACTGGGTACTCAGCCGTTTCTTTAGCACTCGTTGCTTCTCCTTGGCAACTTGTAGACTTGCACATAGCTCTTGCAGCTGGCTCTGCCATAGGTGCGCTGCTTGTGTGTGCTGCTCCAGGGAGACACGTTGCATCCTCTCTGCATTCTAACTTTTCCTGGATCAATTGCTTCTCCACGTTTCCTGCTTGGTGAAGCTTCTCATCACCTTTACTGATTTGATCAGTCAAGACTGAATTTTTGTGTGTCAGACTTACATTCTCTTTCTTTACAGTCTCTAAATCCCCCAGGGCATTCTCATGGGTTTCCTTCAACAAACCCAGCTCTGTGTTTAGACTGTGGCCCTCTTGGTGTGAGTGTTCCACCTCTGTGCTGAGAGCGTGAACCTCTTGAAGAGCCTTCCCATATTTCTGTTTGAGGTTAGCAATCACTTTGTTCAATTTGTTCTGCTTTTCCTCCATAGTAGCAATTGAGGCGTTGGCATTTTCCAGACCAGTCGTCACCTCCTCCAACTCACTCCGTAAGAGACACTCTGTTTCCTTCAAAGCCACATACTCTTGTAAAGCTGAGATTATACACCACTGTAACTCATCGTTTACTTCTCGCTCCTTCATCAATCCCGGCCACAGGACTTCAGAATCATGGCGGGCAGCTTGGAGTGCAGAAATTAAAGCCTCTTTATCCTGGATTAAGGATTCAGCATCCCTTTGCTCCTCCTTTTCCTTTGTCCCATGACAATTCTGCCCATCACTCCGGTCTGCAGCACATCTCGGAGCCTCTCTGACGCATGTCCTGACAGCGCCGGTTCAAGTGGCTCGGTCACTTCTTCTGTGACTTGAGGAACAGTTTTCTTTTTCTTCTTCTTTCTTTTTGATTTATTAGCTCCAGAGACATCAGTATTACTGGGCACACACTCACTGGTATCAGCTTCCACATCTTCCTTGTACTCACAGGGCCTTGTTTGCTTTTGCAGCTGTTTGTCTTTGAAAATTTGGGGACACACATCTTCCAAGTGACCTATCCCACGACAGACCCAGCATACTAAATTTATCTGGTATGAGTCGTCGTCGTCATCGTCATCATCATCGTAGGGCCTGAAGGGACACTGTTTTGTATGATTACGTACATTGCAAAACAAACATTTCACGTCGGCCATTTTAAAACCCCAGCAGGGAAATTCTGACACTCAGCACTTTGCTTATGGCGTTATCTCTATACACCGCTCTTGCTAGCTGCAACTTCACTCACTTCAGCAAAAGGCATTAGCTTTACACAGCAATCCTTTCATACCCCACGGGGCAAACTTTACACTCAGCACTTGCTAGCTGTAATTTCCACTTTCTTCAGAAAAATTTAGTTTTCTGCTTGAATTCAGTACCTTTCAATCTTCTGACCTCTGGGTGCTATTGCATCCACACTACATACATTCTTTGTGCATGCTGTAGCATAAATGGTCATACACATTGGGACAAACTTTGCTTGCTTTTCACTTCCGTTGGGCGGCCATTTTAAATCCCTGCATTTCTCTTCAACCCCAGTTTCCGCTGCATGGTGCCTTAGGGACTGCCCGCATTAAACTCCACCATATGTGACAACCACATCACGTTGAGGTCCCTTTGATCCCAAAAGAGGCTGAAAACACAGTACTTCGATTTACGTGGGGTTTATTTATAGGAGTTTAAGTAACGTATTCGCAGGTCCACCGTCCCTTTAAGAAAACAAAATTAGAGACTTCCGGTGACGTCAACGCTGATGGAAACTTGAGGAGAGAGCTCCGGAGCCCTCCGCTGTATAATCCCCAATAAATAGCTCCAATCGAAGGATTTCGCCCTCAAAATAACATTAAGGATTAGGGGAAACTGTGCAGAATGACCGGAAAGGGCAAAAAAGCAGCCCAGCAGGCTGAATTATTTCCCTGCGAGTCAGTGGGTGGCGGATAGCTGCGAGACCTCCCAAGATGGCGGCCTGCCCCACACGCGGGAAGGCCCGAGCGGAGCGCAGACACACGACATGACTAACATTGCTATAAACAAAGATTACCTGGAAACCCTCTTTACCAGAATGCGGAAAGAATTCCAGGAAGACCTGGCCAAAGCAGTCAACACTCTAAGGGCTGATATGAACGTCCTAGCGGCTAAAACGGACACACTAAGCCACAAAGTGGAGGCCCTAGAGCAGGCCCAATCATCTGCGGAAGATGAAATCAACCGCCTACACTGGGAAATCAGGGGGCTAAGGGAAAGTGCCGAGGACCAGGAAAATCGCGATCGGCGACAAAACCTCAGGATAAGGTACGTCCCAGAATCGGTTGAACCCGAGCAGCTGCGAGCATACCTGGTGGATCTATTCACATATATAGTACCTGAGTTGCCCCCTGATAGAATTGAGATGGATCGCGCCCATCGAGCCCCAGGACCCAGGTCAACAGACCCCAAGAGGACCAGAGACATACTAGTCAGATTCCATTATTATGCCACGAAGGAAAGAATATTAACAGCTAGCCGAGAGAAGGGACACCTCCAATTCCGAAATACGCATATCGAAATTTACCGTGACCTCTCAAGGATGACCGTGGAGAGGAGAAAAGAACTCAAACCCCTCATACAGCAGTTACGAGATAATAAAATAAAGTATCGCTGGGGATTCCCTTTCAAAGTCGTGGTCAATGAGGGAGGAAAGTTCCATACCCTGTCCTACCCGGAGGAGGCACCAACATTCTTGAGGGGCTTGGGTATCTCACAAAAGAACGGAGGATCGGCCCCTGAGGACGCGGTAGAAGACCGGAACCAAAGGCTGCCAGAAAAAATGCCACGGGCCTCGCAGAGGCTGGCTACCCAACGGGACCAGACGGGGGGAGACTGAGAGGCACGACCCGAAGATGTGGCCTGATCCGGCAAGACCTAAGGTCCTGAGTCCCCCCCGCTCACTTTCTCCCCACTCCCGCGAAGGAATAAAGGCCGCGACCCCTCAGGCTGCTCCCCCCGGCGACCCCTCCCTTACCTGCTGCCTGAAGCGAGCATCGACAGACGGAGCCTGGGCGTCCGCCATCTTGTTCCGCAAGGAGGAGGCGGCGATCTCCCCGGACTGATGGGAGGTATCCTGAGCTGGAGACGCGGAGCGCTGGGACGGAGTCCGGTGTCCACAACCGGAGAGTTGGCGTCCTACAGACGAGACGTTGGGGGGGGGGGGTGCTGTTGTCGGGGGGGGAGGGGGGTGTTGGGGGGAGGTCGTTCTGTTGGCGTCCGGAGAGCCAGCTGCGGCTACGGTTTCAAGGGGGAAAAAAATAACGGGAACGCCCAAAAGAAGAAGCACCAGGGAGCACAGAATGGATAGAGGGTTGTATGTGATTTAGATATATATACCATGTAAAAGTTGTCCAGGAATTTGTGCTATAACAAGGGACCTAACAAGCTTTCAACCAAAGGTTACCCCTTCCCCCCCTTTTTCACCCCTCTCCCCCCCCTTCCCTGTCTCCCCCCTCCCCTTCTCCCCCCCTCCCCCCTAGACAGTCTCAGGACAATAGAATCACGAGACTCGTGCCCCAGGTCCCACTCACCCCCCCCCCCCCCCGATGTCCGGACAACCTTTTGGCCCTTACTGCCAAATAAGAGGTCTCTAAACCATGTCAACAGGGTAATATAGAGAAGTTACCCAGGAAACTCAAAATGAGTAACCCTGACGTTCCTTTTTAAAGTTAAATCAGTTAAATGTGTTTTACTATGATTGGATTCATTATTGGTATATAACGGTCACTTGTGATCCCGTGTCCAGTAGGGCCGATGCATAGATCTCTTCCAGTACAACAGGCACGATGGCCGCGGGGCCTACTTGACTGTAAGCTCCCCTGGGTGAGGCGTCATCACTGGGGCCGGAGTCAGAAGGGGCATCTTCGGTTCCAGAAGGAGAGGGTTCGGGGTCAGACTCTGCCATTTGTACGCGTCAGACCATTGATCGGGCTGGTTTCCCTCTAGCGGGAGGGTTTTCCTCTGGGGGATCCTCCATCTCCGGACAGTTGCTGGCGAAGTGGCCCTTCTTACCACAGTTATAGCACACAACCTCGCGGCGTTCTGGATGAACCTTAGACGGGGAAGGTGGTCTGTCGGGGGGTTTTGACTTGTACCCTTTGGACGGAGTGACCGACTCTTCTTTCTTCTCCATAGAGCCCTTTCCCTTTGGGATGGAGGGGCTCTTGGATTTTGCTCTTGGAGTGGCTCTTGGAGTGTAACAAGGCATGTGCCTCCTGAATTTTCACCTGGCGCAGCAACTCGGTGAACGTAGGGGGACTTCCGTTCATTATTTTGCTGCGGAGCATATTGGCTATGGGGTGAGTGGGGCTTGATCCCCGCAGGTACTGCTTCCGAAGCGCCTCATCCATCTCAGAGGCAGGAATCAGCTTACGATTGAATAGGATTCCCAAGACCAGTTGCAGGCGGTGTATAAAGGCCGACAAGTCCTCTCCCTCCTTCTGATAGAGATTGTAGTAATTCGTCCAGACCGCTCCTTCATCTTCTGCCAGTCCGTACGCTTCCAGCAGGAATTCCACCATCTCCAACGCTGTCAACTCTGGATGTTGGTCCCTGTGGATGGTTACAATGGTAGAAGCGGGAGGCCTGAGACACTCCATGATACGCTGCCTTTTTACGGTGTCAGTGCATGACCATTCCTCTACGCTTTTAATGCATTCTCCATCCAAAGGTCTATCCCTTCCTCCCCCTGTGGTGTTGGAAGTACTCCTGAGAAGGCTTTGAGTTTCCAGTAGCTTTGGGACTGGGAGGCCATGGTGATGGCTTCTACGAATTGGGGTAGAGTCACCCCCATTACGGAGTCTTCATTAGTTACCCTCTCTCTGATAGGCCGGGAGTTCACCTCACGGGGTGTGGGGGCTGGTGAAGAGGGCGGACTGTCAGCCCAACTAGTGGCTCCCGTGAGAGCGCTTGGAGTAAAGGAAACTTTGGGTGGGGGACGGTCGACCCGGTTTGGGGTACTTGACACTGGTGCAGTTGGTGTCCAAGTACTGGTAGACGGGTCATCTTGAGCCTGAGGAGGGGCCCTTGCTGAAAACATTTCCCGTATTACTGGTAATTCTGAGTATATAAGGGGGTAGCCTTCTGGCGGGCACTCGGGGGCTACTAGAGTGTTCGGGGCCGTTACCTGGCATATGTCCCGCCCCACAGTGAATAGTAGGGCACTCCAATAATAAGTAGAGTGGAACACCCTGCCACGGTACCATACTTTGTCTGCTCCTAAGAGCTTCCTCAGTGAGTCCCGGATGTCAGTTTCCGCCACTAACGCTGGAACGTTCCCTACGGCTACGACGTAACTAGGTGGTTCCAGGATGGTGGTGGCCCACGCATGGACCTCTTGACGTGAGGGAATTACCATGTTGCTGGTCTTTTATGATACTGTTTTGAATAGCGCACCCCAGGTCTGAATCTCAGCAGCGCCTCCAAATGTAACAGGTATTCCCTCTATCCCAATCACAGATACAGTGTGTGGGTGGAAACCTTTGTGTTACCAGGTGTGGTGCATTATACCTGTCAGGCTCACAGGAGGTCTGAGCCTCCGCCAGTGAGAGCCTGGGATTAATCCTCTGGAACGTTCTCGGTTTCAGCGTGTGGCAGGACGGCCTGTAGCCAAGGTCAGGGAATAGTCCACACGTGTAGTTTCAGGATAAATGAAAACGTTCAGTGGCTTTATTTCTCCACAGCAACATAACATGCGGGTACACTGTCCCTTTAAACAAATAAATCCTGCTCCACGTTGGGAGAAAAACTGACTAACACAGCAGGCCTATCTAGCAGGCTGGCTGGCTAAACCATAACCAAACCATAAGAGTCTTTTAAGCAGTCATGAAAACAAATGAAACAAATCTTACTTTGGTTGCAGTAAGTAGTGTGCTGTATCCGTCTGGCTAGCAGCACATATATCCATGTGCTCTGGTCTGAGAGAGCCAGCTACTGCTAGTAACAAGATCCTTTTCTACCTTGCTGGCTCTCAGGTGTCAGCTTACATCCTGACTACCTAACTGCCACCTGAGTTAACCCTTATGAGTGCTGGATGAAGCACTCAGACATATGTCTCCCAGGCGTAACTGATAGGAGTTGACTTCGCTCTGTCACACAGCGCCTCCACCTGTGTAGGGTTCTAGGGATGTAGAAGGTTGCCTACACAGGACCCACACATATAATAAGTACATACACAAGTGTAACGGGTACTCCCCCACCCCCAAAAAAGAATTAGACCGCTACCTGCCCTAGGATCGGAGTTACAATTTTAATAGGTTTGAACTTGGCCGTGACCAAGTTCCCACGACACTTTAGTGATCAAAGGCTCTTTCATTGAAATTGTATCCGCTTTCGGAGGTTGCGGTTTGGCTGGCAGCCAACTCGTCCTTGGAGAGCGGAATCGAGGAATCCCCATTGAAAGACATTACGCCATTCATTTCAATGGAGAAGCTCCGCTCCTCCTCTCGGGCGCCACCTGCTGGTCTTCTCAGGTATGGGGCCCAAAACGGTGAAATCTCCATACATTCCTATGGAGCTTCAATGGCTACCTATGGACCCAGTTGCAAATGGAGGGTGAAAAGACGGGAAGGGGAACAAAGGGTCATAAAGACACAAAAACCATTAACCCTTTCCCTCCCGACCTGATCCCAGTGTCTGTGTTTGGTGCATACACTGTAGGGGCACAAACACAGATAATTGGAACAATACAAACAACTAGAAAAGAGAACACATTTTGCACTAAGGCAGGGTAATAAAAACACATGTAATCACTGTTACATTTAACCCCTCGCCTCTCACACGGTGGTGGGGTATGGCCAGCTAGGGCGTAACCCCTTTATTACCAGGCCAACCTCCCCCCCTTCATCGCTACACCTCCCCTTCTCTATGGGTGCCCTGCGGCCCGCTGCCCCTCACGGGAAGCGGGTCATCGGTGGCACCGTTGGAGAACTCAAGTTCAGAGGGGTTCTCTTGACGTGATAGTCCATCTGCGTTGCTGTGTTCTCTATCCTTCTTGTGCTGGATAGTGAAATCAAACTCTTGCAGTGCCAAGCTCCAACGTAACAGCTTGGCATTCTCCCCTGATGCCCTCTGCAGCAAACTCATGGGGTTGTGGTCAGTAATGACCGTGAAAGAGCGCCCATACACATAAGGTTGTAACTTCCTTAGTGCCCACACAATTGCCAAGCACTCCTTTTCAATGCTGGCATATGCCACCTCTCTGGGGAGCAGCTTATGGCTGAGGTACACCACGGGGTGCTCTCGGCCATCCTCCCCACCTGGTTAAGCACAGCCCAAATGCCAAAGTCTGAAGCATCAGTCTGTACCAAGAAATGTTTGGAGTAGTCCGGGGCGGCCAAAATGAGAGCGCCGGCAAGGGCAGTCTTTAAGCCTGGAAAGCAGTTTCACAGGCAGAAGACCAGGTAATAAGCACAGTCTGTCGCTTTCTGGTCAGGTCAGTCAGGGGTTTGGCCATGGCACTGTACTGTGGGACAAACTTCCTATAGTACCCTGCGGTGCCCAGAAATGCCATGACCTGTTTCTTAGTTCTGGGAACAGGCCATTGGACTATTGCCTCTACCTTGGCTGGCTCTGGTTTGAGATACCCTCCACCCACCCTCTGCCCCAGGTACAGGACCTCAGCCATCCCTACCATACACTTTGTGGGTTTTAAGGTAAGCCCGGCTTCCCTAATCCTGTCTAGCACCGCAGCTACATGTCCTAAATGGGATTCCCAGGAATTTTCTGAAGACAGCAATGTCATCTAGATAAGCCCTTGCATAACTCTGCATCCCTTCCAGTAGGCGGTTGACCAGGCGTTGGAAGGTAGCCGGGGCATTCTTCATCCCGAATGGCATCACTAGGAATTCATAGAGGCCACTCAGAGTGATGAATGCTGACTTCTCCCTAGCCTCCAGGGTCAGTGGGATTTGCCAATACCCTTTGCTCAAATCCATGGTGGTCTGATACCTTGCCCCCGCGAGTTCATCTAATAACTCATCCATGCGGGGCATGGGATAGGCATCTGAGACCGTCCCAGCATTGAGCAAGCGGTAGTCCACACAGAACCAGGTGGTTTTGTCGTTCTTAGGAACCAGGACTACCGGACTAGCCCAAGGACTCTAGGACGGTGCAATTACCCCTAGGGTCAGCATCTCCTCTATTTCCCTCTCTATACTCATCTTGACCTCTACTGACACTCTATAAGCATGCTTATGAAGAGGTCGCAGGTCCCCTGTGAGCACTGGGTGATCTGTGAGGTGTGTTTTCCCTGGCATGTCAGTAAAGAGAGCCCTATACTTTTCTAGCATCTCCCTGGCCTCTACCTTCTGCCTCACACTTAACTGCCCTCCTATCTCTAACTGCTGTACCGTGCCTCCCTGCCTAGCCTCCCCTAGGAGATCAGGCAGAACATTGCTCACCGGATCCTCCAGCGGTGGGCTACAAATGGCCATCACCACTCCCATACTAGGTGCTCTGTATTCCTTTAACATATTAATGTGGTAGGTCTTGTTCCTATCTGGCTCTACCTGTACAACATAGTTGTACTCATTCATTTATCGGAGAACCGGATACGGTCCCGACCATACAGCCATCAATTTCTTCTCCTGAGTGGGATTGAGAACAAGCACCTGCTGATCTGGGATGAATTCTTGGCTACGGGCATTCCGGTCATACAGTACCATTGCTTTTGCTTGGTCTGAGCGGCCCTGAGATGGTCCTGGGCCACCCTCATGAGCATCTCTAACCGGTCTCTGAGATCTACTACATACTGGATCACAGAAGCGTCAGTATCAGTAGCTTCCCCCTCCCATCCCTCCTGGAATAGATCCAGAGGTCCCCGTACCCTGCGGCCATATAGCAGCTCGAAGGGAGAAAAAACGGTAGACTCTTGCGGTACCTCTCGGTATGCAAACAGCAAGTGCTGCAGGTGAATCTCCCAGTCTTTCCCCTCCACCTCTATAAAGGTCCGAAGCATCTGTTTCAGGGTACTGTTAAACCTCTCACATAAGCCGTTTGTCTGGGGATGGTAAGGGGTAGTGCGCCGGTGCTGTAAACCGCAGGCATCCCAGAGACACTGTAACTGTTCACTCATGAACTGCGACCCTTGATCGGTTAGGATCTCACTAGGAAAACCTACCCTAGCAAAAATATTCAGTAGTGCCGCTGCTACTGTCCTGGCATCGATGGTGCCAAGCGCTACCACCTCAGGGTACTGGGTGGCAAAATCCACCACCGTGAGGATGTAGTGCTTCCCTGACCTACTAAGAATCATAAGTCCATGGCTACTTTCTGGAAGGGTTCCCCTATTACCGGTAGTGGGTTCAGGGGTGCCTTCATACGATCGCCCGCCTTAACTACCCGCTGGCAGGCGTCACAGGAGCGGCAAAAAGTGCCCACATCCAGGGACGCCCCCGGCCAGCAGTAACGCTGCAATAGCCGGGCACTCGTCTTAGTGACCCCCTGATGTCCCCCTAGTGGATTAGAGAGGGCTACCTGTAACAGTTGCTGTCTGTACCCCTGGGGCACTACTAGCTGTCGCCTACCGGTCAATCTTTCCTCTACCCCCGGGATCCCCGCTTCTCTATACAGGAGTCCCCGGTGCCATAGGCAGTGATAATCGCCCTCCCCTGCCTGAGACTCGGACGCCCGAAGTCTCATACCAGCCAGGCTGGGGTCTGATCGCACTGCCTCCCTGAACTGGGTCCCTAATTCTGGCCACCACCCAGTCATGTCTATGTCTTGGCTACGGGGTACGGTAAGGGGAAACAGTAAGTCGGTCTGCAGCTGCGACTGAACCTGGCTTACCTCCCCGGTCTCCTGAGACACCTCTGCTAACATTGGTCCCAATTGAAGGTGGGACTGGAGCCACCGCTTGGCTCAGGGTGACTGCCGCAACAGCAGCGGGTCTTGGTACCCGATCGTAGGTGCAGGTCATCGGACCTACACTACCGACACACTTTATTGAAGTGTGGTCGGTACCGCAAGCCGGGAAATCTCCCGGCTTGCTAGTGGCCGCCCCTCGGCGTGCCGCGCGTCATAGACGCGCGGTCACGCGTCATCGGGAGCGTGCGCCCGCTGCACGCGTGTCCAGGGGCTCCCCGAGGGAGCCCTGGTGTCCCGCGATCGCGGGACAGCGGCAGGGGGTTCCGGGGGACCCGGCGGACCCGGCAGCGGTAGGGAGAGCGCCCCGATCGGAGGGCGCTCTTCCGCTGCTTCGGCGTGCGCCCGTCACACTCGGGCGCGTGCCAGGCTACTGCTGCGGCACAGAACGGGCAAATGCTCGAATAAACTGTGCCGCAGCAGTAGATCGTTGCTGAGGAGCACCTACGCATCCAAACCGGGTAAAGCCCCCACCTCTCGCACACCCTGTCGCTGCCCCAATCCAAAAAGATTCGGGCAATCTGTAAAAATCGTGGCTTTCCGTCCGCCACCGTGATCTGCATCCCGGGTCCCGGGAGCAATTCATCTGGTCGTACCATATCAGGTCGTACCAGGGTTACCGCAGCACCTGAATCCAGCAAGCCGACTGCTTGCCAGTCACCGACTGTGACCGTCGTGAGGTGTCTGCTCCAGCCATCCTTCTGCTGCATCGCGGTCGGTGCAACGGGATGTCCTCCACTCCTGGTTGTGGGCACCGAAGAAACCAGGACAGGCTCTCCATGGGACGTCCCGGTGGAGTTTTTTCCATGACTGGGATCCTTGGTGGAGGCCACCCATACTCAGGCTACTGGCCTCGCAGCTGGGCTGCAATGCCCCTGATGGGGTCCGCTGGAACGTAGAGGCTCCGGGCAATCCGGCTTGATGTGACCCGTGCGGTTACAGTTAAAGCAGCGTCGCTCGTGCCGGATCTCCCCCGTCTTGGGTGGACTGCTGCCCGCAGGCGGCTTTGTGGTCCATTGGGGAGTGGTGCAGACCCCCTTTGTGGGGACCGCCGCTGCTTTGGCCTCTGCCTTGGCGTTGATCAGGGCTCTGCTGGTGATGTAATCGTCCGTGAGCCTTGCTGTCTCCTGGTGAGTCTGGGATTTTTGTCGAACACCCAAGCTTTCACCGCCGGAGGACACTGTTGCAGGAGCTGTTCTTGAAACACCAGGTCCAGCAGAACCTGATAAGTCTTAGCCCCATACTCCTCCACCCATCGGGTCCCGTGCAATGCCATGCGGGCACCAAAGGTCACAAAAGACTCCAGCGGTTGGTTCTCCTCCGTCTAGAACTTGCCACGGTAAGCTTCTGGGGTGAGGGCATTTTGGACCAGCAACAGTTATTTCAGATGATCGTAGTCATCACCTTGCTCATCCGGAACAGCAAGCAGTGTCTGTTTGGCCAGACCGAACAGCAAGGAGTCATTCACTCCTCTGCGGTCCCCCGGTATCCCCACGTAGTAATTAGTGCCAGCATTTCAGGGGTGAATGGACTGGTCGCCGCGACGGCCAATGCCCCTCCTGCTGCAATACTCCCATGGTCGCGGAGTTCTCCCGCTCCCTCCCCAAGTCCCTGCCGTCCCGGAGCTGGGTCCATTCCCTGCTCTCCAGGCGGTTGATGTGCGTCTGCTGGAGCTGTGGTAATTGGCTCAGCCAACCGAGTTTCGTGCACTCTGATCGCCTCCTCCATCTGTTCCATATCCCTGCCCTCCGTGGGCAGCCCATACTCGATACACCTTTCTGTCAGCTGTGCCAGGGTCCGGACAGAAGATGGACCGGTACCCTCGCTCATGATCAGATGCTTCTCGCGAGTAGGTTAGAACAATGAGGTGGTGTTATATGCCCTGTTATATGTTGTACAACAGTGTGTCCAATATCATTAGCCTAAGGAACTCGCACTTTACACAAGTGCCCGCTGTGTTACAGAGTCCCGCAGTAAACGGTAACATAGATTCAGTTCAATCCCGCCGCTGCCACCAGTTTATTATAAGACTGTCACGGTAGATGTACAGGGTTATAATATACGCCAAATAACTGGGTTGAATTGAATACGACTAGGATATGATAAAGAAAGTTTATTAATTAGAAATAAGTTGAACACACAGGATTGGACAAATAACAAACAGAATATATACACTTACGTGGAAGGGGACAATTAAGTAATCAGGATTCAGATTAGCAATTCATCAGGCATCAGGTATCATTCAGATGTAATCACGAAGAACACTGGGCATAGAATTTACACTTGTTTATATGGGATTTAAGCCCTATACCCTAACATTGGGTCTCAGGTATTGGTTGAGAATTACCTGGGCCCAATTACTTTTTGCCAGCTAACGTGGGAAGTACTTTGGTACCTGCCCCCAGGTAGCTGGCATATGCGCACATCACTCTGGCCCGAGACCCATTTTCAGCACCCCACTCTAATAAACTGGCGACTTAAAGTCTACCTTTTGGGGGTCTGGGCCGGGAAACTCTGTCCAGAGGTGTGAAGTGTGGCACTTATTACAAGTACCCACGTCCTGCTCTTCTCCGCCCTAGAATACTTAATCAGAGCAGGGAAGCCTTTGATCAGGGGACTTGGTGTAGACATACTGTCACCCCCTAACCATTAACATACTGTATGGGCCAGTAGCGTTCGCGGGTTTTATACTAGGCATAACATACAGTAAACTCACAATAATACATATATATTAAAATATCCTGTTCGGTTGGGCCGAGCGGGCTACAAATTTTCAGACGTTCATGTCGGAAGGGACTCTACATGGTGGCCAATTTTCAGCTCGATGAGACCCACCAGACCGGAGATACAATAATGGACTTTAAAACTCCATGTTGCAAGGCGCATGCGCGACGGGAGCGGAGATGGAGGCATAATCTGAATGCTCTGCTACCCGCCGGCAAAATCAGCAAAAAAAACAGATAAAAATCAAACTTAGCTGCAAATAAATTATAGCCAGCAGGCCAGCAAGGCTTACAGTACAAATAGAGATGGCGACAACTAGGCAAAAGAATAAACAAAAGGTGGATGTCCATTCGTACTTTTCAGGGGCAAGTAAGGCACGGGAGGAGGAGAATATGGCGGTTTCAGACACTGACGCCGTGTCGGAGATGGAGGCGGCTGCATCGGAGCAATGGGGGACAATCAAAAGAGATATAGCCCAACTCCTTGCAGACCTCAAGACCTTCTTTAGGGGGAGGTGGAAAACCTACGGAAGGACATCCTGAGCATTGGCACCCGCACTAATGAACTTGAAGAAAAAATGGAGGCAAACACAAAGTGCCAGTGGGAGACCAGCACCAGGATCGGAGCGCTTGGAAGAAAAGTAGCCGAGCTGGAAGAAAGGCATGAGGACAGTGAGAACCGGGACCGGCGCAAGAATTTGCGCATAAGGGGGATCCCAGAAGAAATCCAGGACCCGGAGGAAATGATCAGCCGATGGATGAACTCCATAATGCCGGCCAAATCTGAGGCAGAGCTGGTCATGGACCGGTGCCATCGAGCACTGTGGGCCTGGCCGCTGCCCAATAACCCCCCACGCGTCGTAATCCTCCGTCTCCAACATTATAGAACTAAGGAGGAGATCTGCAAAATAACCAGAGCAACCCCACTGGTAGCTTTTGAGGGAGTAAACATGGCCATTTTCCAAGACATCTCCCCAATAACCCTGGCAAGATGGAGAGCCCTTTAGCCTGTTACAAAACTGCTTAGGGTTAAAGACATAAGGTACAGATGGGCCTTTCCGTTTGCACTAGTGGGGGTGAGAAATGGCCGGACTCGGGCTCTCAGACACCTCTCAGAGGGGACAACATTCCTGAAGAAGCTGGGACTATCTGAAAAAATAACTTACCCAGAGGTTCCAGAAGCATGTCCTCCCCGGCCAGCAGAGTGGGAGAAAGTGAGCACGCCGGCCGTGCAGAGGAAGGAGAAGACGGGGGCCCGAGAGTCAATTAAGCCTTAAAGAGACAGCATCCATACGCCGATGTAAAAAGTTGAAAACCAGTTATAACCATGTTGAGAGATGGAGGAGACGAAAGGGATGCTGCAGCAATAGTTCCACTCTCCTGCTGGCCGATAGGGGCACAGTGGGGCTTGGAGGATCCAACAGGGTCAGAATAATGGCAGCAGACAATATTCACCAAGATGGCGGCGAGGCACACAATCCAGGAGGAAGGAGAGATGACGCGAAGGAGAAGCATGCCGGTGGTCGTTTGGGCGCGAAGTGGTGCGCCAGCAGTGCCCGCCCATAGTCACTCTCACTGCTGCTCGAGGGCGGCCTCACAGCCAAAGACCCGGGAATTCGTGGGCAACAAGAGGGCCCAAGGGGCTGGACTGGAGATTAGGGTCCAGGGCAGGGGCGGTGTACCTGGGCATCAAACCTTAGATCTGTGGAGACCAAAATGGTTTATTGTGTACGTGTCAAAATTGTTTGTTTTCCTTGTCATCTGCCTATGTGCATCCCGTTCCACACTCCAGAGTCCCACAGAGGAGGCGCAGAGGCAACATGGAGACGGCACAGATGGTCCTGGTAACACGTATGGCCACAAAGTCCGGGTAGGAGATGTCTATATAGCTCACACAGAGGCCCACTACACACAGACACATGGCATTGAGGTGCATTTCCCAAAATGTTAAAGGGTTTAAATGCCCGCAGAAGCGTAAAGTTGCCTTCGCGGAGTTCAAGTGGAGAAGTGCGGATATCCTCTTCCTCCAAGAGACACACTTTCACTCAAGTAATAGCCCGGGTTTTGTAGACAAAAACTATAGGTAGTTCTACCTCGCCTCAGCCAAAGAAAAGAAGAAAGGGGTTGCCATCCTACCTCGCCTCAGCCAAAGAAAAGAAGAAAGGGGTTGCTATCTTACTTAATAACAAAGTCCCTTTTCAGGCAGAAAAGGTGAAGCGAGACACAGGGTTAGAAACCTTATTCTAGTGGGGCTGTTGCAGCAGTGCAGTGACTTTAGCATGTGGATACGCTCCCTGCGAGAATGATCCCCAGTTCTTCAACTTGTTTTTCCTAACGTTCCAGCGTTGGGCAGAGGGTAATCTAATTTTAGCGGGGGATTTCAACAAGGTTATGGACCCTCGGATAGACAGATCCCCAATGCAACAGAGACAGACGGGCGGGAGCTTTAGCTCTGCTGGAAGGGTTGAGGAGAGGGGGACTTGTAGACATATGAGGGGAGCAACACCCTGGTGAGCGAGCCAGCCTGGATAAACAAAAGACCACGGGTAAAAGCAAAAATCATGCAAAGACCTAGAGAAGCTGGGGGCTTGGCGGTGCCGTGCTTGTTGTCTTATTATAAAGTGGCGCAAGTATGCCAAATTACACAATGGCATGGGGACCCAGAGCCGAGAAGGTGAGTGTCGCTGGAGAGGGAGTTGTGCGCCCCGCTGGAGCTCAGAGACTTAATATGGAACCCAAAATCTTGATTAACGGATTTAAAGGAGCCGCTGGCCTCCTTGCTAAACTCACCCACCGCTAACTAATTTTGAAAAGCTCTGTGTGCGGGGCACAAACACACGGGACTGATTTCTGCTTTGTACAGAGATGTGGTCGGAGCCAACAGGGACGGTACACGTAGACCCAGATTCATGACTCAGTGGGAGACAGATCTGACAGGGCCACTAGAAGACGAGGACTGGACGGAAATCTTTAAGGCAGCTGCCAGTAGCTCGATCTGCACGACTTTAAAGGAGAACTCATATAAAGTAATGATGAGGTGGTATCTCACCCCAGTTATATTGGCTAAATTTATCCCAGGCAGAGCGGGGTCCTTCCCACAAATCATACCCGTTTTGAGTCAAATTAGAGATTGGTTGCAGAGGATCTTGGGCCTCCCAATTCAGCTAGACCCATGGCTGTTTCTGTTAAGCAAACCTACAAAAGAAGTGTCAAGATCGGGGAGCAAATTAATTGCACATTTTGCAGCAGCTATGAGGTGCGAGACCGCAGCATTGTGGAATCAGAGTGCAATTCCATCAATAGGAAAAATTTGGAACAGGATTTGGTTTGTTTGCCAGATGGAAAAGTTGACGAGTTTGGTTAACGACACTGGCCCAAATTTCCAAAAGGTCTGGCTGCCCTGGGTGGCACAGACGGATATCCAGGGGGCGAGCAATGCCACTGTCTGGCTCTGACAGGATCAGGTGAGTTCTCCTCTTGTGAAGGATAAAATATGGAGATCATATCTCTATGCTTTATAGAAACCACTCGTCTCCATATTTATCTGTTTGCTGTGCTTTTTTACTAATACTGTTTTCTATCCGAGGTGACTGTGGAATTCCGCTGGCACAGACTCTCGCCCACGCAATAAGGAAGTAGCAAAGTGACCTAAAGCCGACTGATTACAGAGAAAACGAAACATAACTTCAGAAAGCAAGGACACACGGCATTTCTGTGAAACTTGCATCAGCCGACAAGACCCCCGCCCCCATCGTGATTGGCTAGTGTTAGCCTACTTTGATATAAATAGATTGTAATCCAAAAACTCGGCAGTCTTGTCTTGACTACTTGTCTGAGGAAACTAATACGTGACTCTGTGTCATTATTGGGATCCGGGGTGCACCCAGGCCTAAGATACATAATTCGGATGCCCACATCTGAGCAGTAGATACCCTCGATTGAAGGGACCTTAACACTCTGATGGGCGGTGAGGGTCGGAGACGGAAGAACTAGGGGACGATAGTGGACCCCCCCCCCCCCCACGGGGACGCTGAAGTGGGCAGCACCCTCCTTACCCAGGGCTACGGAGTTAAAGCAAGGAGCGATCTCAGATCATCTGCACGTTAGGAGAGCCTCGGTGACACCTCCCCCAAACCCCTCCCCCCCCAATTCCTCACCTTATTGTCATTCCCTTCCCATGTCTGTTTAGATGTTGTATGTCCATAATTGTTTTTTTTACGGTACTTATTATATGAATGTATGCTATATACTTAAAACCCAATAAAATGAAAGTTAAAAAAAAAAACGCATGTTGCACAGGTTGCATTTCTCCGCCATTGGAGTCCATGGCAGAAACACAATTTAAACAATTCACCATAATCCGTTTGGTTGATCGGAGAGGGTCGGGAATTGCCATGCAATCATGCCAGAGCGGTGACTGCAGGGTGGCCAAGTCCCAGCCCTCTAGTTCTTACCGAACCGGAGATATGGGTTCCTAGTTTATGCAGTTTTTCACTTTGTTTTCACCGCCTCGCGGCTTTCCTCCGCCATTGTGGTCAATCGCGTGGCCCTCATCGTGGGTGCGACGCTTTCCCGTGGCCATTGACCATCGGACCCTGTTGGGGTCGAGTAAGGGGTTTCCCCTGAGCTAGCAGCAAAAAGAATTAGACCACTACATGCCCTAGGACCGGAGTTACAATTTTAATAGGTTTGAACTTGGCCGTGACCAAGTTCCCACGACACTTTAGTGATCAAATGCTCTTTCATTGAAATTGTATCCGCTTTCGGAGTTTGCAGTTTCGCTGGCAGCCAACTCGTCCTTGGAGAGCGGAATCGAGGAATCCCCATTGAAAGACATTACGGCAGGCCTGCACAACTTGTAAAGCGAGAAAGGCCAAACTGCTCCAAGTAAAAAAAATTTGGGCCGCACGGGTAAAATCATCACCATCATCATCATATCTCCCCCAGAACCCCTCACTATCAACCTTTGCGATACTCCCCATCTCTCCCTCATACCCCCATCTCTCCCCCTCCCCCACACACATAATACTCCCCCTCCACATCAAACACACGATACCCCCCTGCACACCACACACCCCCTGCACCTCACTTCCTTCTCCCCCCTGCACCTCACATCACTCTCCCCCCTTGCACCTCACATCACTCTCCCCCCTTGCACCTCCAATCACCCTCCAAGGAACCTCCCCTGCACCTCCAATCACCCCCCTTCACTTCAAATCACATCATCTCGCCCCTCCCCCCCTTCCCTTCCTTACCTTGCGGTGGAGGAGGCAGGAGTGCACGCACGCAGGAGTGCACTTGCTAGAGCAAGCAGCAGGCTGGAAGTGCCTCAATACTAGAGCGCGCTGCTACCCTGCGAGGGGGAGAGAGGGCTCGCGGGGTGGGGGAGAGCAGGCTTGCGTGGGAGGGTGACAGCGGGCTCACGGGGGGGCGGGAGAGCAGACTCGGGAGGGGAAGAGCAGAAAGCCGCCGCGGGCCGCACAGTGAGTGCAGGCGGGCCGCGTGTTGTGCAGGGCTGCATTACGCCATTCATTTCAATAGAGAAGTTCCGCTCCTCCTCTCGGGCGCCAGCTGCTGGTCTTCTCAGGTATTGGGCCCAAAACGGTGAAATCTCCATAGATTCCTATGGAGCTTCAATGGCGACCTATGGAACCGGTTGCAAATGGAGGGTGAAAAGGCGGGAATAGGAACAAAGGGTCATAAATACACAACCACCATTAACCCTTTCCCTCCTCACCTGATCCCAGTGTATGTGTTTGGTGCATACGCTGTAGGGGTACAAACAAAGATAATTAGGACAATACATACAACCAGAAAAGAGAACACATTTTGCATTGAGGCAGGGTAATAAAAACACATGTAATCACTGTTACATTTAACCCCTCGCCTCTCACACGGTGGTGGGGCATGGCCAACTGGGGTGTAACCCCTTTATTACCGGGCCAACCCCCTCCCTGCATGAATTTGTTGGTTTCTGAAGAGATGACCCTTAACACTGAATTGTTTCCCAAACTGAACAAGCAAATGGTTTCTCCCATGTAAATACTTGGGTGTGACAGGAGGTCACACTTTGTACTGAATTGTTTCCAACACCCTGAACTAAGGTTATACAATAACAAAAATACTTTTCACCCATATTCAGCAATATATTAACACCCAATAGAAAGCAAAAAAGCAAAAATCCTCAAAATGTTCAAGGTCATTTATTGTGACACATTTCTTATACAAATGCATTTCATTCTTAATTAAATGTAAAAAAGCAAATACATTTTAGTATATTTTCAGAATAACAAATGTTTCCATAAAAATGTAACCTTAACTACAGCTACACTAAAGCCCCTTTCTTCACCATGTTATTTTTATTTATTTATAAAAATGTTTTACCAGGAAGTAATACATTGAGAGTTACCTCTCGTTTTCACATATGTCCTGGGCATAGAGTTAAGATGACAAATAATACATGGTTACATAAGTGAACAGGGTATACATTATATTCAAGACATTGCATGCACAGTTAAAGATAATATATATTATAGGCGTATGTAACAGTTACAGACCAGATTAAAATGTGAGACAGCCTTAGTTTCGAAAGAACTTAAACTGGTGGTGGATGCGACTGAGAATGTTGAGAAATTTGACATTAAGGGGGTCTAACGTAAACAGCACTGAAATCTCAGCAGCCATTTTGGCAGACTATCCTTGTCGGCCATTTTTGTCTTGTTTGCTATAAGTTTTGTATGTCATTCAGTCTGTATTTGTCTTCCATGTGTTATGTGCTGATTTCTGTGAAACTTGTCTGTGTGAACGTGAGAAAGCAGAGTGGTTGTTGGGCTCTCAGTAGATTGTTTGTATCCTTTGTCAGCTGCAAATGATGAGGTGATGAGGAAGGAGTATGTGGGAGTGTGGGGTGGTAGAGAAAAGTCCAGGCAATAATGAGAAACCTTGGTAGAATTAGCTAGAGTCTGAGATAAGCACAGTTTCTCACATTGTAACTCTGAAACAAAGTATCAATAATAATGTGGAGGAAAGGTTACTGAAGCTGATGTAATCCTTTTTGCTGATTTACATATATTCATTTTGTTTCTTTATTATACAATTACGTTATTTTTATGACGCACAAGCGACTTCATAAAGGGGCGTATGTTTTAGTTTTTAGGGTATAAATATATGTCACACCATATTAACTGTTAGAGAGCTTTTCTATAGAAGCTTTCTCCTGTGTACACTGAATAAACTCATTTGATAACTACATTTTTTTGTTGTAACATTTTAACACAAGAGGTTGTTCCAGTTTTGGGGTGCACGGTAAGAAAGTTTATAATTACCCCCTCGACCCCCCCTTCTCCTGTACACATTAATAGGGCATGGGGAGGCGAGGGTTAATGGGCATGGGAAAGGATGTGGTAAAGAGGCACGGGTGAGAGCCGAGAGAAATACGGGGGAGGAGAGAAAGGGGTTGAGTCATGGTGGAAGGGGTAAGAGACATGGCAGAGGGGAAGTTATTAATATGGAGGGGTGAGATTACCAGCAGGAGGATTCCTTATAGCTGCAGCATGTGAAAGTCAAGGAGTTCCCAGACCCGCTCCCACGCCACTGTCTCTACCAGACCCACACTCAGTCCCCATCCCCACGCCTCTCTGCCAGACCCACACCCACTCTGCAGCTGCTGATAGGAATGCCATGGTAAGAAGTAATGGCAAGTATTGCGTTACCGTCCATTTTTATTACTGCAGTATTACTATGCTACTGGTATATTGCCCAACCCTACTTTGAACAATCACATATTTTATCTCATGCATGAATCCTCATGTGTGTAATGAGGCTGATCCTCTGTGAAAAGCTTTCCCCCCACTATGTACATGGAAATGGTTTCTCCCGTGTATGAATTCTGTGGTGGGTGAGGAGGTGGCTTATTTGAGAAAAGCTTTGCCCACACTCTGTACATGTGAATGGTTTCTCCCCTGTAAGTATCCTCTGGTGTAAGAGGAGGTTGTTCTTAACCCTCTGCGGTCCAATTAATTTTCACTAAGCGCGCCAGCAAGTCTAATTTATTTTCCAGAAAAAAACACATACAGCTTTTTTTTTACTGCGCGCACGCACACACTCACTGCGCGCGCGCTCTCACAGTGCACTCTTACTGCTCGCACGCTCTTAATGCTCTAAAGATCTTATCTTTGCGCGCGCGCGCAATCTTTCTGCATACCTCCGATATCAGCTGCTTTTGTCTGCTGGAGCTGGGTGCAGGGCTGGGGGGTGGAGGAGGGGAGGGATCAGTGCAGCTGCTCGGAGAAGGGGAATGCAGGGGACTCACAGCACACACACACCACACACACTGCCCCCCTACACCCTACCCCAGATGTCAGCTGCTTTGTCTGCCTGTGCGGTTCGGTGCAGGATTCGGGGGGGGAGGGAGGAGAGGAATCAGTGCGGCTGCTGGGAGAAGGGGACTCACAGCACACACAGCCAGCCCCTCCCCCCCACCTCTGATGTCAGTGCTGGGAGAAAAGGAATGCAGGGGACTCACAGCACACACACAGCCCCCCCCCCCCCCGATGTCAGCTGCTTTGTCTGCCTGTGGGAATTGGTATGGGGCTGGGGGGGTGGGGTGGATCGGTGCAGGGCTGGGGGGGTGATCGGTGCAGGACTGGGGGGGGGCGGGGGAGGAGGGATCAGTGCGGCTGCTGAAGGGGAATGCAGGAGACTCACAGCACACGCACACACGCACAGCCCCCCCCTACCTCCGCTGTCAGCTGCTTTGTCTGCCTGTGGGGATTGGTGCGGGGCTGTGGGGCGGATAGGTGCAGGGCTGGGGGGGGGGGCGGTGGGAGGAATCAGTGTGGCTGCTGAGAGAAGTGCAATGCAGGGGACTTGTGCTGCAGCCGGCGCCTCGCTCCACACCTTCCTCCCTCCTCCTCCTGATCCGACATTGGACCGCAAGTGGCAAAATATTTTGGTGGATATATTCCGACATTAGACTGGAAAGGGTTAATACAGAATGGTTTCCCACACTCTGTAGATGTGAATCATTTCTCTCCTGTATGAATCCTCTCGTGTCTGAGGAGTTTTCTCTTAATACTGAATTGTTTCCCACACTCTGTACATGTGAATGGTTTTTCTCCTGTATGAGTCCTCTGGTGTATGAGGAGACTGCTCCTAACTGTGAATTGTTTCCCACACTCTGTACATGTGAATGGTTTCTCCCCTGTATGAATCCGCTCATGATTGCGGAGATCTCTCTTCTGAGAAAAGCTTTTACTACACACTGCACATGTGAATGGTTTCTCTCCTGTATGAATCCTCTGGTGTCTGAGGAGACGGCTCTTAATTGTGAATTGTTTCCCACACTCTGTACATGTGAATGGTTTCTCCCCTGTATGAATCCGCTCATGGATGAGGAGCCCCGCCTTTAAAGAAAAGCTTTTACTACACACTGTACATGTGAATGGTTTCTCCCCTGTATGAGTCATCTGGTGACGAAGGAAGTGGGTCTTAGTATTGAATTGTTTCCCACACTCTGCACATGTGAATGGTTTCTCTCCTGTATGAATCCTCTGGTGTCTGAGGAGACGGCTCTTAATTGTGAATTGTTTCCCACACTCTGTACATGTGAATGGTTTCTCCCCTGTATGAATCCGCTCATGGATGAGGAGCCCCGCCTTTAAAGAAAAGCTTTTACTACACACTGTACATGTGAATGGTTTCTCCCCTGTATGAGTCATCTGGTGATCAAGGAAGTGGGTCTTAGTATTGAATTGTTTCCCACACTCTGCACATGTGAATGGTTTCTCTCCTGTATGAATCCTCTGGTGTCTGAGGAGACAGCTCTTAATTGTGAATTGTTTCCCACACTCTGTACTGTACATGTGAATGGTTTCTCCCCTGTATGAATCTGCTCATGATTGCGGAGATCTCTCTTTTGAGAAAAGCTTTTACTACACACTGCACATGTGAATGGTTTCTCTCCTGTATGAATCCTCTGGTGTCTGAGGAGACAGTTCTTAATTGTGAATTGTTTCCCACACTCTGTACATGTG
Source organism: Ascaphus truei (assembly GCF_040206685.1). Classification (NCBI taxonomy): domain Eukaryota; kingdom Metazoa; phylum Chordata; class Amphibia; order Anura; family Ascaphidae; genus Ascaphus; species Ascaphus truei. The sequence goes on from NC_134484.1 coordinate 485,273,099, forward strand.
AATGGTTTTTCTCCTGTATGAGTCATCTGGTGACTGAGGAGGCTTTTCTTAGTACTGAATTGTTTCCCACATTCTGTACATGTGAATGGTTTTTCTCCTGTATGAGTCATCTGGTGACTGAGGAGGCTTTTCTTAGTACTGAATTGTTTCCCACATTCTGTACATGTGAATGGTTTCTCCCCTGTATGAATCCACTCATGGATGAGGAGATCTGTCTTTATAGAAAAGCTTTTACCACACTCTGTACATGTGAATGGTTTCTCCCCTGTATGAACCCTCTGATGATTGCGGAGGGTCCACTTAGTACTTAACTGTTTCCCACACACTGTACAAGAAAAAGGAGTCACTGATGTCTGAATCATCTGGTGTGAAAGAAGTTTCCCCTTCAGTGAGAAACTGCTCCCACCATCTGTACATATAAAGGGTTGCTCCCAAGCGGGGTCACAAAGGTGTGCGAGCAGGTCCCTGTCCAGTGAGAAGCTTTTGCCACACTGACAACAGAGAAAAGGCTGAGCACCACGGCTGCTTCGTAAATCTCTCGCATACCTTTTGCTGGACCCATATTTAGAGTCCGGCTCTGCTGTGTGCTGTACAAGCTCCGTAAATTCACCATCATGTGGCACTGGTTCCTTGTATGTGTCCAAAATGTGGCAGGAATCATTGTTTTTTGGCACTTCTGGGCGAGTAGTCAGACAGCTTCTGGATGCATCAGGGCTCAAGTTCTGTTCCTCATTCAGGCCGTTCTCTAACAGAAGTAAACAAAAAAAGACAGAACAAATGTTTTCAATCTGTAAATCAAATTACTGAACGCAAATTACAAATCCAAAACACTGAAGAATTTATTTCACCAATACTTAATTAACAAAATATTCTCTTCACCCAGGGTTTTAAAATTGTGGCACATTTTGGCACATGGACATCCAGTGACCCCTAATGACTGTGGTGGTTCCCGGAGGCCTGAAATATATTTGTAGCAGCTCTAACTGTGAAATCATTGATACATATATAACTTGTATTTATTACTGTATTCATTATTTAAGGATACATGTACATCCTCCAAATAATTAACATAGAAAATGTCCATGAGAAGTAAAGTTATGGAACTCGTGGTCTATCATATTAGTGCGTTAATAATATCAACTAAACCAGACAGCAACCTATAGTGTAAAGATACTGTAGATGCCCATGTATGTATGTCTTTATTTATATAAGGCCCACAGTGTACTCAGCGCTTTACAGCAGAAACAATACAGTACAGGGAATTATAATACAATAAGTGCAACAAACGAAATTAGACAATAGGAACGAAAATCCCTGCCCTGGAGAGTTTACAATCTAAGTGATGCAGTGACTACACTGCCCATGTAATCTTCTGCCATAAGACCCACAAACTAAACTGCTCCATTTTGTGTAATATTTTGTCAGTCAAAAATACTATTCATATAATTTCCCAAGCACGTGGCCTTGGTGTAATATTTGACTCCTCTCTTTCCTTCTTCTCCCACATTCAAAACAAAAAAAAAAAAGGAGCACAGCAGAAAAGAAGAACTGGAGGCAAAAGTAGAAAAAATAAAAGGGTTATTGAGACACAGCCTAAGTTAAAAGAGAAACCTCTAACGCATTTCTTGCCATGGGCGCTTTATCACAGAGTGGTTTCCTGAGTCTAAAGAGTGTCACTTTATAGGCACTCCCCGCCAGAAACACTGCCTACCTGTATCCCAGGTAAAAAAGTCCCATGAAAATAAAACAGTCCGGGGAAAATGTAACCACGGAAAGAAGGCAGTATAACTGTGGGGGAGAAATCCAGCAAAAGGACACAGTATAGAATATAATAACAATAAACTTAAATAGATTCATAAGGACAATAAAAATTAAATGAAAAAGCATCAAATTTAAAAATGGATAAGATGTGGAGAATAAAATTATTTAAATTAACTGCAACACAAAATAATATAATCATGTAATAATATACATATAATAAATGTAAATTCAACTACCAAGGCAAAGAAAAATTTGAATCTTGATAAAGGGAATATACAGTTAGGTCCGGAAATAATTGGACACTGATACAAGTTTTATTATTTCGGCTGTGTACGAAAATAAATTCAAGTTACAGTTAAATAATGAATATGGGCTTAAAGTGTAGTATATGAGCTTTAATTTGAGGGTATTCACATCCAAATTGGAGGAAGGGTTTAGGAATTACATCTCTTTAATATGTAGGCCCCTCTTTTTCAAGGGAACAAAAGTAATTGGACAATTGACTCAAAAGCTGTTTCATGGACAGGTGTGGGCTATTCCTTCGTTATTTCATCATCAATTAAGCAGGTAAAAGGTCTGGAGTTGATTCCAGGTGTGGCATTCGCATTTGGAAGCTGTTGCTGTGAACCCACAACATGCGGTCAAATGAGCTCTCAATGCAAGTGAAACAGGGCATCCTTAGGCTGCAAAAAAAAAAAAATCCATCAGAGAGATAGCAGGAATATTAGGAGTGGCCAAATCAACAGTTTGGTACATTCTGAGAAAAAAAAAAAAAAAAGAACGCACTGGTGAGATCTACAACACAAAAAGGCCTGGATGTCCACGGAAGACAACAGTGGGGGATGATCGTAGGATCCTTTCCATGGTAAAGAAAAACCCCTTCACAACATCCAGCCATGTGAAGAACACTCTCCAGGAGCTAGGCATATCATTATCCAAGTCTACCATAAAGAGAAGACTTCACGAGATCAAATACAGAGGGTTCACCACAAGGTGCAAACCATTCATAAGTCTCAAGAATAGAAAGGCCAGATTAGACTTTACCAACAAATATCTCAAAAAGCCAGCCCAGTTCTGGAACAGCATTCTTTGGACAGATGAAACTAAGATCAACCTGTACCAGAATGATGGGAAGAAAAAAGTATGGAGAAGGCTTGGAATGGCTCATGATCCGAAGCATACCACATCATCTGTAAAACACGGTGGGGGCAGTGTGATGGCATGGGCATGCATGGCTTACAATGGCACTGGGTCACTAGTGTTTATTGATGATGTGACAGAAGACAGAAGCAGCCAGATGAATTCTGAAGTGTATAGGGATATATTGTCTGCTCAGATTCAGCCAAATTCAGCAAAGTTGATTGGACGGCGCTTCATTTTACAGATGGACAATGACCCAAAACATACTGCGAAAGCAACCCAGGAGTTTTTTAAGGCAAAGAAGTGGAATATTCTGCAATGACCGAGTCAATCACCTGATCTCAACCCGATCGAGCATGCATTTCACTTGCTGAAGACAAAACTTAAGGCAGAAAGACCCACGAACAAACAACAACTGAAGACAGCTGCAGTAAAGGCCTGGCAAAGCATCTCAAAGGAGGAAACCAAGCGTTTGGTGATGTCTATGCGTTCCAGACTTCAAGCAGTCATTGCATGCATAAGATTCTCAACAAAGTATTAAAAATGAACATTTTATTTATGATTGTGTTAATTTGTCCAATTACATTTGAGCCCCTGAAATAAGGGGACTGTGTATGAAAATGGTTGCAAATCCTAAACGTTTCATACAATATTTTTGCTCAACCCCTTGAATTAAAGTTGAAAGTCTGTACTTCTATTGCATCTCGGTTGTTTCATTTTAAAATCCATTGTGGTGGCGTACAGAGCCAAAATTATGAAAATTGTGTCAGTGTCCAATTATTTTCGGACTTAACTGTACATAATGAATAAGATGTAAATAAATAAATCACACTGAGAAAATTGCCATATTAAGGATACAATACTACTCATCAAATGTGACTAGAGATACACATATGTATCTCAATGATAGAAACAAATGTATATGAAACACACACAATATTATATAACCTGAGAATGGGCAAAGGAATAATATAGTTTAGAGAAAATGTTTTAGGTCCCATTCTGTATTAATCACCAAAAGGGGATAGAGTATTATAAGTGAGTGGATCCAAAACATCTCACGCTGATTAAGCTGTTTAATTCTATCACCCCCTCGTGCAGTGACGGGTATAGATTCAATCCCCTCGTGTAGGGACAGGTATAGATTCAACTCCCTCGTCTAGGAACAGGTATAGATTCAATCCCCTCGTGTAGGGACAGGTATAGATTCAACCCCCTCATGTAGGAACAGGTATAGATTCAATCCCCTCGTGTAGGGACAGGTATAGATTCAACCCCCTTGTGTAGGAACAGGTATAGATTCAATCCCCTCGTGTAGGGACAGGTATAGATTCAATCCCCTCGTGTAGGGACAGGTATAGATTCAACTCCCTCGTCTAGGAACAGGTATAGATTCAATCCCCTCGTGTAGGGACAGGTATAGATTCAACCCCCTCATGTAGGAACAGGTATAGATTCAATCCCCTCGTGTAGGGACAGGTATAGATTCAACCCCCTTGTGTAGGAACAGGTATAGATTGAATCCCCTCGTGTAGGGACAGGTATAGATTCAATCCCCTCGTGTAGGGACAGGTATAGATTCAATCCCCTCGTGTAGGGACAGGTATAGATTCAATCCACTCGTGTAGGTACAGGTATAGATTCAATCGCTGAAAAATGAAAGGTGGACAAGTTTCCCAATGTACAATTTGTAAAATGTTTGGAATCTGGGAGCATCTGATCTAGTTTTTTTAATAGAACGAATGTGCTCCATAATTCTGACCTTCACTGGTCCGATTGTCCGCCCAACAAATCCTCGACCAGAACCGCAGGTTAAGTAATAAATCACAATATTACAATGAATAAAAACTAGAATTGTGTGTCTTTTCTTACTGTATACAATATCAATAGATTTTATAGGATTGGCATAGCAACAAATACAACATTTACCATATTTAAAAAAAAAAAGTGTATTAAATTTGATTCATGAACACTGTCTGACTTGGAGGTAAATAAACTAGGCGAAAGATAGTTTGCCAAGGATTTAGCCTTTCTAAATGCAATTTTTGGTCCTGGTTCAATTGGCACTAAGGTCTTCCTCCAAGGTGAGCACTTCCCAATGTTTCTGGATGATTGAGCGGATTTGATCTATGCCGTGTAATAAACAGCGGATTGGACCCTTCGGGAGTGCCCCGGTCTCTCCTTGATTTAAACCCCCTGCCTAGAACCAGTTGAACCATAAGACAGTAACTCAGCATGAGTACAGAGTTTGGCATTCATGTGAGCCTCCTCTGTATCTCCTCTGTATCCCCTGTTCTGTAGCCCCTGACAGAAAATCTGTTTGCCAATTCGGTGGCCTGTTGGTGAAAAAGCCACCTTAGGCGGAGGAATTGCCCCTTGGGTATACCACGGATGAGTGACCTGGGGTGATTGCTATCCGCTTTAAGAAAGGTATTTCTGGAATTTTGTTTCCTATAAATGTCAGTCTGTATTTCTCCTGTAACGTCAATAAAGTGATATCTAAATAATTAATGTGATTAATATGGGGTTCATAAGTAAAGTTAAGATTCAACATATTGGAATTAAGTGTATTAATGAAAGTGTCCAGTGAATGTGAATCCCCTTCCCAAATCATAATCAGGTCATCAATACAGTGTATAACGCTTGTAAAAAAATAATATGATGCCGAAAAGGATTAGAATCACCAAAAAGAAATGTGGATTCCCAGAGACCCATAAAAAGATTAGCATACGACGGGGCAAAGGAGGTACCCATAGCCGTTCCCCGTGTCTGCAAGTAAAACTGTGACTCAAATAAAGAATAATTATGAGTCAATAAAAATGTGATGGAATCTAAAAGAAAAGTGCGAAGTGAAATAGATAATGAGGAGACGAAGAGTAAGGGGTTAAATACTCCCCTAGCAATGCTCACAGGGAATGTCCACGAGTTAAACATACACTTTGTATCCTTTAGAATCTTGTTTTCCTTCCCAAAGAAGCCTAGACCTCCATTATCCACATCAGCCAAAATCAATAATGTCACATATCATGTCCTTTCATAACCACTCTTGATAGACTTCCACTAGCCTTAATAGGTAAATCTTATGTGGTTGTCTAGGTTTAGGGTACTGTAGACATATAGTATACATCACTTTCACTGTCCGGAAGAATTGCCTGGACTCTTGGGACACTGTCCCCCATCTGTTAGTTAAGCTATGTCTAAATACTGGATATTATTGTATATCTAGTGACCCTTAATGAGAGGGTATTGTTTAAGCTGGGGAACAAGGTTAGTTAGGGAAGGGTCCCTTGAATTTGCTTTGATGGTCAGACGCCCATAACTCTGCATTTCCAACCTTTATACGCGTTTGAGAGCCATATTGCACTTCTAACTCTGCTGCATGTGGCTTGTCCCAGAACACCCAGCAGGCCTGGGGACTTCCTATGAGAGGCAATTAACCATGAATATTCACTAAATGTGACCCTGTGTCTTGTAACAAGATAACATCCCTTTGTGCAGACAAAGGGGAAAAGGTACTCACCAGACACAGGAAATGGAACAGTTTCACTCTTTATTGGGGTCAGATGTTCCTCAATGTTCGGATCTTCCTTCTCTGACTTAATCTCTAAACTCTCCAGCACAATCACTGGGAAACCTGGCAATAAGAAAAGGGAAACCCATCATGTAAAGCTGGGAGTGGGGGCGCTTCTTGTACTCTATACTGATTCCTATGGGGGAGGGGTGAAGTGATTGATTTTACTTTGTTATTAACCCATTGAGTGCTGAAGAAGTTTTTACCCCACAAGTGCTGAAAACATTTGAGCTACCAATGTTCAAACCTCAATAACAATAATATCCTCAATATAACCTTAGATAAATCATTTTTTTCATTAGAACAGGTATCTTATAATTGTATGCACGCTTTAATATTATTTACCAAAATATTGTACACATTTCAGTCCATTTTGAAACATACTGAATAAAGACAAGTGAGGATGTAAGGGTACTTACCACAAACAGGAAATGCATCTATTTCTTCCTTTATTGGGGTCAGATGTTCCTCTGTGTTCGGTTCTTCTTTCTCTGTCTTAATCTCTAACCTCTCCGGTACAATCACTGGGAAACCTGGCAATAAGATAAGGGAAACCCATCATGTAAAGCTGGGAGTGGCAGCGCTTCTTGTGATTTCACCTCCTCTGATATTGGTATAATATAATACCTCTTGTAAAAAAATGTATTACTAGCCCTTCTGGCAGAACATGACAGAGGTGAAGATATATAATCTTCTTACCTGCTGGTGGTGCTATAAGAAAATAAGATTAGTTTGGGTGTTTGATGCGCATAACTGCCAAATAATCAGATATCCCCCCCATGCATATTCCAAAGACACTAAATTATCTCCTCTACTCACTTAACTTGCGTGGATCCATGCTGGCAGTGGGCAGCGCTGCTCTGGGAGGTGCTGGCAGTGGACAGTGCTGCTCTGGGAGGTGCTGGCAGTGGGTAGTGCTGCTCTGGAGGTGCTGGCAGTGGGCAGTACTGCTCTGGAGGTGCTGGCAGTGGGCAGTGCTGCTCTGGAGGTGCTGGCAGTGGTCCCCTGGAGGTGCTGGCAGTGGGCAGTGGTCCTCTGGGAGGTGCAGGACAAATATACAGCATTTAGTATCAGCTTTTTCAAACCTAAATCATTAACCCCAAAGGAGTCGGAGAAGACAGGGGCACCAAAAAACACATATGGCCCATTCGCAAACAGGAACTTCATTTCAAACACTGCAAAACTTTAATGGCTCAGGATTGTGTCACAACAAAACCATCTAGAAAAGTATAAAGTGAGTCGGAGATTAGCAGCCAAAAAAACAGTAAAGTTCTCATAGTGTAACATAGTAACATACTGCACAGTTCCACAGTATGAAGATGTAGCCAGGTCCCCCTCTGCTTGTCGCCCCCCCTCCCCTCACATTGCTGGCGATCGCGGGTGCTGCCGAGCCCCATGGCGGACACGTCGGCGGGCCGCAGGTGTGGGTGGTTGCTGGGGGAGCTGTGCGGTGGTTGCTGTGTGCGGCGATCATGAGCCAGGTACTCCCGGCGGCTCCCGGAGCCGGGTGCCACCATCTTAGATTGCGCACGCATGCGCAGTAAGGATTTCAGTGCGGTGGCCAGCCGGGAAGTTCGCGCATGCGATTTGTAGAGGCCCTAGAGATAATGAAGGCATTAAACGTAATGAGGTATGCGTTCATGCACAGAGCCAGCGCCAGGAAGAGATGGAGGCTCCGAGAGCAGAATTGCGAGATGTACGCAAGGAACAGGATTCTCTCACAAGTGGACTAAACGTATTGAAAATACTGTACAGTTCCATAGTATGAATCAAAAGCAGATACAGTACATGAGTGAGACTTTGATAAATGCTCCCGATACTCTCTCAGGTCCATCAGTTCTGCTCCATACTGACACAGTCTCACTTTCCTATTTCATACGGTGAGAAGTGGGTAATGCAGAGGAACCAGTGCAGTAACTTCCCTCACCTTACCCCACCATAATAAATAGATTAACTCATTAATTTGTTCCTCGATCACCTCCAGTTTCTCACATTCAGCTCATTTGTACCTGGCAGGACATTCTTATATAAAGGAGTGCCTGGGGAAACACTCAGTAACTTCCCCTCACCTGTCCCCACTTCTCACTATATTAAATAGGGGGGTTTGATCCCTCACACTCATTAATTTGTTCCTCAATCAACTCCAGTTTCTCACCTGCTCACACCCTTATAAGCCCGTCCTTTTATGATGGGATCACTGCTTCCCGACCCAGATAATTTCCAGCGGAATAGTTATTAGCGGAATAGCGGATACTGAATCAAAAGCACTATTCTCTGTGTTATATCTGTGGAACGTATCCATATATATATAAATATATAGTGACAACCACATAACGTTGAGGTCCCTTTGATCCCAAATAAGACCGGAAACACAGTACTTCTATTTACGTGGGGTTTATTTATAGGGGTTTAAGTAACGTATTCGCAGGTCCACCGTCCCTTTAAGAAAACCAAATTAAAATAAAACATAAATAAACGCCTATACCTGTCAGGGAGCTTAATGACTTCTTCAGTCCCTTACTATCAGGGCCCCCAGCTAAGCCAGTTGTCAGCCCAAAACATGCCCTGGCATGGGCAATACAGTAACAACACAGTCTTTGTAAATAATAGAAAGCGTTTTGCTTATCTTAGTCCATCTGGCAATGTCCCTGCTTCAGCACGGCTCAATCAGCAGCTTCTCACACTGTTTCAGCACAGCTCTCTCAGCAGCTTATCTCACACTGCTTCAGCACGGCTCTCTCAGCAGCTTCTCTCACAATCTGCCAACTTCTTTAACAGCCTTTGGTAGCTGCGGAGCCCCTTCTGCCTCCCTCCTTCTCTGAGGGAAAACCGGTCTGTCTCTCTCACTGCCTCTCTGGCTTCCTGGGTCTGGCTCTGTGTCTCATACCTTCCTGTATCTTTTTAACCTGCAGTCTTTCAGGAATCCTGCTTAATTAGGCTGCAGGTGCTGGAAGGTTAACTGGTTGAGTGCTGGAAGGTGCACATATCCTACATTCCAACCTACTGAGACAGTGACTCAGTCACATATCCTCCCCTCCAGCTCATTCCTACTGGGGTCTGCGACCAGTGCACAATTATCGTCCACCCACAAAGACGTCCTCTCTTTCCATTTCCTAGTCTTCCAATTGAAAAATCTTCCCTTTGGGACAATTACCAGGCCTTCTGGGCCTGCAGACTGGTCCTTCGCTACCTCTTTATCTTGTGCCGGCCTGAGTCTAGGGTTGAAGCTCCGCCTTTGTTGTGTCCCTTTTTTCAAATGTTCCCGAGCATCCTGCTGTCTATCAGCTATCTCTGCCTTCTTCCTCTTGTGCTCAGAGTCTCCCTTACCCTGTAGAAGTGCCTTGACCCTTAATTGGCTCATGGCATTCACTCGCCAGTGCCCGTTTGGCCTTTTCTCGTGAAGACAGCAACTCCGCTTCAGTGGTGATGGCTTTTGGACCTTTTCCCATCAGCACACCTTTAGTGTTGGGTTTCACATCATTTATCTTCAGAACTTCAATTTGGGTGGGGGTCTTATTAACCCTAAGTGCTCCCCATGATGCCTCTCTATTACAGTCGGCAGACTCGCAGGCTTGGGCCTGTCTTTCTGGTCCCCTTAACTTACTCCGTTGGGAGTGTTGCTGGACAAACTGTGAGGTCTTTCTCATCTTACGAACATGGACACTCTTTAGTCCCATTCTCGACTGTCTCTTCACAGCGGCTACCTTCCTTGCAAGGAATCCACTATGGGTCCCATACTACAACTGGCTTCTTACTGTGCTACTACATCGCACCTTGGTCTTCCCATTCCGTTCCTTGTGGAAAGTAGACTGTAACACTGCAACGGTATTGCAGTCATGCTTCCTGGTGCGCCTCACTTGCTTCATCTCTACCGCCCTCTTTTCCATGGACTGCTTCTGTGACCCAAGTGTTTGTCTTAGGGTAGTAACCGCTTTCTCCAACTTCAGCTGAGGAACCTCCTGCTGGGCAGCCTTAGAGTCCAACATAGCGTCCTGCTCAGTCTTAAGAGCCTCGAGCTCCTCCCTCAGGTCGTGTTTTGCTTCTCTGTCATCTTGCGGCCAGCACACTCAGACTCAAGGTCCTTCCTTAAGTTTTGAAGCAGTCCTTTTGTATGTCTTTTCCCACTCAGTGCGGCTGTGTCACGGTTGTGCTCGCCACAAATCTGGTTCGGACCGTGTGGCTGAGGTGAGGTTGTATAAGCACCGACCTTAGACCGCGCAGGCTGATCCGGATTGCGCAGTTCGTAGTCATACGTAGCAGGGTCGGGACTGGAGAAGGTAGCATCATCAGTGGACAAGCCATGGTCAGGACTGGAGAGATCAGGGTAAACGTTATTCAAGCAGGAGTTCGGCAACAGGTAATCAGAAGTTCCCCGCCTCAGCTTAGGAGCGTGAGCGTGGGCGTGGGTTGCTGCGCGTGAGGCAACCATGGCCCATGGTACTGGTCTCAGGAAAGGGTAGGCAGACCAGAGTGGGCACACCGCCATGCAGCACTGGTAAACCAGTGCTTCAGCGCAAGAGTCCAGAGCGGCCTGTGCAAGGAGAGAGAGAGCTACAGACCTCAGGACTCATAGACTGGCCTCTGCTAAGGGTAGGGCAGCAGACCACAGGAAACAGGAAGCTGAAGAATACACGGGAGGTGCTCCGCTTCAGCACAGGAACCAGGACACAGCCTCTGCTATGGAGAATGAGCAGCAGGCCTCATGAACCAAATAGATAGGCTCTGCAGAGAAGGGACAGCAAGCCTTAGGAAACCAGGAGCTGAAGTCAACACTGGAGTGACCTCCGCTTCAGCACAGGAACCAGGACACAGCCTCTGCTATGGAGAATGAGCAGCGACCCCAGGTACCGGTAGATAGGCTTTTGCTGTGGAAGGATAGCAGACCTCAGGAAACAGGGAGCTCAAGTCAACACTGGAGAGACGTCTGCTTCAGCACAGGAGACAGGAACAGGCCGCTGCGTGCGACTAGAAGCCGACCTCAGGAAACAGGGATCTGAAGTTAACACGAAGAGTACTCCGCTTCAGCACAGGAGACAGGAACAGACCTCTGCGTGAACAAGGAATAGAACTAGAGAGATTAGTACACAACAGAGCCAAGCCTTAGGGCTTGTGGCAGAACACTTGTGACAACCAGGAAGGGTTATGCTCGGCAGGGAAGCATTGTGGGAAAGGTGTCTTTAAAGGTCAGTGAACCAATAGCTGAAGGGGCGTGTGACAGCATTGTCTCAATGAGTGAACCCAGGGTGGAGCTGCAGCAAAGATCAGGAGCAGTGTTCCAGGGCTGCACAGGTCTGTAAGGCAAGGCAAACAGCGAACTAAGGTGCGGATCCGTTACAGGCTGCTAGTTCAGCTGCTTTGAAGTTGAGTCGCGATTCCAGATCTGTCAGCTGATTCAGAGCCAGGTTTACTCTGTTACCTTTTCTCTATTCTTGACCTGTAGCTGCTGGTGCTCCTCCCGGACCTTATCCAGCTCCAGCTGCAGCCGGGCCTCCTGATTGGCCGTGTGGTCCAGCCGCTTGTATATATCAGCCATCTCCGTTTCATAGCGTAATGTCAGGCACCTCATCTGACGGACGGACACCTCCCACCTCTCGACGAGCTGTATCTTGCACTCAGCAACCTGCGTTTGCAGCTCTTCAATTTGATCCTGCAAGTCTCCTCTCAGGGCCTTCACTTCTTGCTTGCTCTGAGTTTGCATCAGTGCAGCCTTCATCTTTTGGAGCTCTGCAGTGTTTGTCGCCAGGATCGCCGCTGCTTCTGTTTTCCAGGCTTCTTTCTCCTTGGCAAACTGACTCATGGAGATCGAGTTGCCTCTCTGCTTCTCCAGCTCTTGCTCCAGTCTCTGGACCTTCTCGCGCTCCCTCTCATACATAGTCACCTGGCTTCTAAGCTCCACCCCCAGCGATGCTTGAGGCACACAGCGTGGCCCTCAGCTCCTCATGCTGCTCTATGAGGACACACTGGGTACTCAGCCGTTTCTTTAGCACTCGTTGCTTCTCCTTGGCAACTTGTAGACTTGCACATAGCTCTTGCAGCTGGCTCTGCCATAGGTGCGCTGCTTGTGTGTGCTGCTCCAGGGAGACACGTTGCATCCTCTCTGCATTCTAACTTTTCCTGGATCAATTGCTTCTCCACGTTTCCTGCTTGGTGAAGCTTCTCATCACCTTTACTGATTTGATCAGTCAAGACTGAATTTTTGTGTGTCAGACTTACATTCTCTTTCTTTACAGTCTCTAAATCCCCCAGGGCATTCTCATGGGTTTCCTTCAACAAACCCAGCTCTGTGTTTAGACTGTGGCCCTCTTGGTGTGAGTGTTCCACCTCTGTGCTGAGAGCGTGAACCTCTTGAAGAGCCTTCCCATATTTCTGTTTGAGGTTAGCAATCACTTTGTTCAATTTGTTCTGCTTTTCCTCCATAGTAGCAATTGAGGCGTTGGCATTTTCCAGACCAGTCGTCACCTCCTCCAACTCACTCCGTAAGAGACACTCTGTTTCCTTCAAAGCCACATACTCTTGTAAAGCTGAGATTATACACCACTGTAACTCATCGTTTACTTCTCGCTCCTTCATCAATCCCGGCCACAGGACTTCAGAATCATGGCGGGCAGCTTGGAGTGCAGAAATTAAAGCCTCTTTATCCTGGATTAAGGATTCAGCATCCCTTTGCTCCTCCTTTTCCTTTGTCCCATGACAATTCTGCCCATCACTCCGGTCTGCAGCACATCTCGGAGCCTCTCTGACGCATGTCCTGACAGCGCCGGTTCAAGTGGCTCGGTCACTTCTTCTGTGACTTGAGGAACAGTTTTCTTTTTCTTCTTCTTTCTTTTTGATTTATTAGCTCCAGAGACATCAGTATTACTGGGCACACACTCACTGGTATCAGCTTCCACATCTTCCTTGTACTCACAGGGCCTTGTTTGCTTTTGCAGCTGTTTGTCTTTGAAAATTTGGGGACACACATCTTCCAAGTGACCTATCCCACGACAGACCCAGCATACTAAATTTATCTGGTATGAGTCGTCGTCGTCATCGTCATCATCATCGTAGGGCCTGAAGGGACACTGTTTTGTATGATTACGTACATTGCAAAACAAACATTTCACGTCGGCCATTTTAAAACCCCAGCAGGGAAATTCTGACACTCAGCACTTTGCTTATGGCGTTATCTCTATACACCGCTCTTGCTAGCTGCAACTTCACTCACTTCAGCAAAAGGCATTAGCTTTACACAGCAATCCTTTCATACCCCACGGGGCAAACTTTACACTCAGCACTTGCTAGCTGTAATTTCCACTTTCTTCAGAAAAATTTAGTTTTCTGCTTGAATTCAGTACCTTTCAATCTTCTGACCTCTGGGTGCTATTGCATCCACACTACATACATTCTTTGTGCATGCTGTAGCATAAATGGTCATACACATTGGGACAAACTTTGCTTGCTTTTCACTTCCGTTGGGCGGCCATTTTAAATCCCTGCATTTCTCTTCAACCCCAGTTTCCGCTGCATGGTGCCTTAGGGACTGCCCGCATTAAACTCCACCATATGTGACAACCACATCACGTTGAGGTCCCTTTGATCCCAAAAGAGGCTGAAAACACAGTACTTCGATTTACGTGGGGTTTATTTATAGGAGTTTAAGTAACGTATTCGCAGGTCCACCGTCCCTTTAAGAAAACAAAATTAGAGACTTCCGGTGACGTCAACGCTGATGGAAACTTGAGGAGAGAGCTCCGGAGCCCTCCGCTGTATAATCCCCAATAAATAGCTCCAATCGAAGGATTTCGCCCTCAAAATAACATTAAGGATTAGGGGAAACTGTGCAGAATGACCGGAAAGGGCAAAAAAGCAGCCCAGCAGGCTGAATTATTTCCCTGCGAGTCAGTGGGTGGCGGATAGCTGCGAGACCTCCCAAGATGGCGGCCTGCCCCACACGCGGGAAGGCCCGAGCGGAGCGCAGACACACGACATGACTAACATTGCTATAAACAAAGATTACCTGGAAACCCTCTTTACCAGAATGCGGAAAGAATTCCAGGAAGACCTGGCCAAAGCAGTCAACACTCTAAGGGCTGATATGAACGTCCTAGCGGCTAAAACGGACACACTAAGCCACAAAGTGGAGGCCCTAGAGCAGGCCCAATCATCTGCGGAAGATGAAATCAACCGCCTACACTGGGAAATCAGGGGGCTAAGGGAAAGTGCCGAGGACCAGGAAAATCGCGATCGGCGACAAAACCTCAGGATAAGGTACGTCCCAGAATCGGTTGAACCCGAGCAGCTGCGAGCATACCTGGTGGATCTATTCACATATATAGTACCTGAGTTGCCCCCTGATAGAATTGAGATGGATCGCGCCCATCGAGCCCCAGGACCCAGGTCAACAGACCCCAAGAGGACCAGAGACATACTAGTCAGATTCCATTATTATGCCACGAAGGAAAGAATATTAACAGCTAGCCGAGAGAAGGGACACCTCCAATTCCGAAATACGCATATCGAAATTTACCGTGACCTCTCAAGGATGACCGTGGAGAGGAGAAAAGAACTCAAACCCCTCATACAGCAGTTACGAGATAATAAAATAAAGTATCGCTGGGGATTCCCTTTCAAAGTCGTGGTCAATGAGGGAGGAAAGTTCCATACCCTGTCCTACCCGGAGGAGGCACCAACATTCTTGAGGGGCTTGGGTATCTCACAAAAGAACGGAGGATCGGCCCCTGAGGACGCGGTAGAAGACCGGAACCAAAGGCTGCCAGAAAAAATGCCACGGGCCTCGCAGAGGCTGGCTACCCAACGGGACCAGACGGGGGGAGACTGAGAGGCACGACCCGAAGATGTGGCCTGATCCGGCAAGACCTAAGGTCCTGAGTCCCCCCCGCTCACTTTCTCCCCACTCCCGCGAAGGAATAAAGGCCGCGACCCCTCAGGCTGCTCCCCCCGGCGACCCCTCCCTTACCTGCTGCCTGAAGCGAGCATCGACAGACGGAGCCTGGGCGTCCGCCATCTTGTTCCGCAAGGAGGAGGCGGCGATCTCCCCGGACTGATGGGAGGTATCCTGAGCTGGAGACGCGGAGCGCTGGGACGGAGTCCGGTGTCCACAACCGGAGAGTTGGCGTCCTACAGACGAGACGTTGGGGGGGGGGGGTGCTGTTGTCGGGGGGGGAGGGGGGTGTTGGGGGGAGGTCGTTCTGTTGGCGTCCGGAGAGCCAGCTGCGGCTACGGTTTCAAGGGGGAAAAAAATAACGGGAACGCCCAAAAGAAGAAGCACCAGGGAGCACAGAATGGATAGAGGGTTGTATGTGATTTAGATATATATACCATGTAAAAGTTGTCCAGGAATTTGTGCTATAACAAGGGACCTAACAAGCTTTCAACCAAAGGTTACCCCTTCCCCCCCTTTTTCACCCCTCTCCCCCCCCTTCCCTGTCTCCCCCCTCCCCTTCTCCCCCCCTCCCCCCTAGACAGTCTCAGGACAATAGAATCACGAGACTCGTGCCCCAGGTCCCACTCACCCCCCCCCCCCCCCGATGTCCGGACAACCTTTTGGCCCTTACTGCCAAATAAGAGGTCTCTAAACCATGTCAACAGGGTAATATAGAGAAGTTACCCAGGAAACTCAAAATGAGTAACCCTGACGTTCCTTTTTAAAGTTAAATCAGTTAAATGTGTTTTACTATGATTGGATTCATTATTGGTATATAACGGTCACTTGTGATCCCGTGTCCAGTAGGGCCGATGCATAGATCTCTTCCAGTACAACAGGCACGATGGCCGCGGGGCCTACTTGACTGTAAGCTCCCCTGGGTGAGGCGTCATCACTGGGGCCGGAGTCAGAAGGGGCATCTTCGGTTCCAGAAGGAGAGGGTTCGGGGTCAGACTCTGCCATTTGTACGCGTCAGACCATTGATCGGGCTGGTTTCCCTCTAGCGGGAGGGTTTTCCTCTGGGGGATCCTCCATCTCCGGACAGTTGCTGGCGAAGTGGCCCTTCTTACCACAGTTATAGCACACAACCTCGCGGCGTTCTGGATGAACCTTAGACGGGGAAGGTGGTCTGTCGGGGGGTTTTGACTTGTACCCTTTGGACGGAGTGACCGACTCTTCTTTCTTCTCCATAGAGCCCTTTCCCTTTGGGATGGAGGGGCTCTTGGATTTTGCTCTTGGAGTGGCTCTTGGAGTGTAACAAGGCATGTGCCTCCTGAATTTTCACCTGGCGCAGCAACTCGGTGAACGTAGGGGGACTTCCGTTCATTATTTTGCTGCGGAGCATATTGGCTATGGGGTGAGTGGGGCTTGATCCCCGCAGGTACTGCTTCCGAAGCGCCTCATCCATCTCAGAGGCAGGAATCAGCTTACGATTGAATAGGATTCCCAAGACCAGTTGCAGGCGGTGTATAAAGGCCGACAAGTCCTCTCCCTCCTTCTGATAGAGATTGTAGTAATTCGTCCAGACCGCTCCTTCATCTTCTGCCAGTCCGTACGCTTCCAGCAGGAATTCCACCATCTCCAACGCTGTCAACTCTGGATGTTGGTCCCTGTGGATGGTTACAATGGTAGAAGCGGGAGGCCTGAGACACTCCATGATACGCTGCCTTTTTACGGTGTCAGTGCATGACCATTCCTCTACGCTTTTAATGCATTCTCCATCCAAAGGTCTATCCCTTCCTCCCCCTGTGGTGTTGGAAGTACTCCTGAGAAGGCTTTGAGTTTCCAGTAGCTTTGGGACTGGGAGGCCATGGTGATGGCTTCTACGAATTGGGGTAGAGTCACCCCCATTACGGAGTCTTCATTAGTTACCCTCTCTCTGATAGGCCGGGAGTTCACCTCACGGGGTGTGGGGGCTGGTGAAGAGGGCGGACTGTCAGCCCAACTAGTGGCTCCCGTGAGAGCGCTTGGAGTAAAGGAAACTTTGGGTGGGGGACGGTCGACCCGGTTTGGGGTACTTGACACTGGTGCAGTTGGTGTCCAAGTACTGGTAGACGGGTCATCTTGAGCCTGAGGAGGGGCCCTTGCTGAAAACATTTCCCGTATTACTGGTAATTCTGAGTATATAAGGGGGTAGCCTTCTGGCGGGCACTCGGGGGCTACTAGAGTGTTCGGGGCCGTTACCTGGCATATGTCCCGCCCCACAGTGAATAGTAGGGCACTCCAATAATAAGTAGAGTGGAACACCCTGCCACGGTACCATACTTTGTCTGCTCCTAAGAGCTTCCTCAGTGAGTCCCGGATGTCAGTTTCCGCCACTAACGCTGGAACGTTCCCTACGGCTACGACGTAACTAGGTGGTTCCAGGATGGTGGTGGCCCACGCATGGACCTCTTGACGTGAGGGAATTACCATGTTGCTGGTCTTTTATGATACTGTTTTGAATAGCGCACCCCAGGTCTGAATCTCAGCAGCGCCTCCAAATGTAACAGGTATTCCCTCTATCCCAATCACAGATACAGTGTGTGGGTGGAAACCTTTGTGTTACCAGGTGTGGTGCATTATACCTGTCAGGCTCACAGGAGGTCTGAGCCTCCGCCAGTGAGAGCCTGGGATTAATCCTCTGGAACGTTCTCGGTTTCAGCGTGTGGCAGGACGGCCTGTAGCCAAGGTCAGGGAATAGTCCACACGTGTAGTTTCAGGATAAATGAAAACGTTCAGTGGCTTTATTTCTCCACAGCAACATAACATGCGGGTACACTGTCCCTTTAAACAAATAAATCCTGCTCCACGTTGGGAGAAAAACTGACTAACACAGCAGGCCTATCTAGCAGGCTGGCTGGCTAAACCATAACCAAACCATAAGAGTCTTTTAAGCAGTCATGAAAACAAATGAAACAAATCTTACTTTGGTTGCAGTAAGTAGTGTGCTGTATCCGTCTGGCTAGCAGCACATATATCCATGTGCTCTGGTCTGAGAGAGCCAGCTACTGCTAGTAACAAGATCCTTTTCTACCTTGCTGGCTCTCAGGTGTCAGCTTACATCCTGACTACCTAACTGCCACCTGAGTTAACCCTTATGAGTGCTGGATGAAGCACTCAGACATATGTCTCCCAGGCGTAACTGATAGGAGTTGACTTCGCTCTGTCACACAGCGCCTCCACCTGTGTAGGGTTCTAGGGATGTAGAAGGTTGCCTACACAGGACCCACACATATAATAAGTACATACACAAGTGTAACGGGTACTCCCCCACCCCCAAAAAAGAATTAGACCGCTACCTGCCCTAGGATCGGAGTTACAATTTTAATAGGTTTGAACTTGGCCGTGACCAAGTTCCCACGACACTTTAGTGATCAAAGGCTCTTTCATTGAAATTGTATCCGCTTTCGGAGGTTGCGGTTTGGCTGGCAGCCAACTCGTCCTTGGAGAGCGGAATCGAGGAATCCCCATTGAAAGACATTACGCCATTCATTTCAATGGAGAAGCTCCGCTCCTCCTCTCGGGCGCCACCTGCTGGTCTTCTCAGGTATGGGGCCCAAAACGGTGAAATCTCCATACATTCCTATGGAGCTTCAATGGCTACCTATGGACCCAGTTGCAAATGGAGGGTGAAAAGACGGGAAGGGGAACAAAGGGTCATAAAGACACAAAAACCATTAACCCTTTCCCTCCCGACCTGATCCCAGTGTCTGTGTTTGGTGCATACACTGTAGGGGCACAAACACAGATAATTGGAACAATACAAACAACTAGAAAAGAGAACACATTTTGCACTAAGGCAGGGTAATAAAAACACATGTAATCACTGTTACATTTAACCCCTCGCCTCTCACACGGTGGTGGGGTATGGCCAGCTAGGGCGTAACCCCTTTATTACCAGGCCAACCTCCCCCCCTTCATCGCTACACCTCCCCTTCTCTATGGGTGCCCTGCGGCCCGCTGCCCCTCACGGGAAGCGGGTCATCGGTGGCACCGTTGGAGAACTCAAGTTCAGAGGGGTTCTCTTGACGTGATAGTCCATCTGCGTTGCTGTGTTCTCTATCCTTCTTGTGCTGGATAGTGAAATCAAACTCTTGCAGTGCCAAGCTCCAACGTAACAGCTTGGCATTCTCCCCTGATGCCCTCTGCAGCAAACTCATGGGGTTGTGGTCAGTAATGACCGTGAAAGAGCGCCCATACACATAAGGTTGTAACTTCCTTAGTGCCCACACAATTGCCAAGCACTCCTTTTCAATGCTGGCATATGCCACCTCTCTGGGGAGCAGCTTATGGCTGAGGTACACCACGGGGTGCTCTCGGCCATCCTCCCCACCTGGTTAAGCACAGCCCAAATGCCAAAGTCTGAAGCATCAGTCTGTACCAAGAAATGTTTGGAGTAGTCCGGGGCGGCCAAAATGAGAGCGCCGGCAAGGGCAGTCTTTAAGCCTGGAAAGCAGTTTCACAGGCAGAAGACCAGGTAATAAGCACAGTCTGTCGCTTTCTGGTCAGGTCAGTCAGGGGTTTGGCCATGGCACTGTACTGTGGGACAAACTTCCTATAGTACCCTGCGGTGCCCAGAAATGCCATGACCTGTTTCTTAGTTCTGGGAACAGGCCATTGGACTATTGCCTCTACCTTGGCTGGCTCTGGTTTGAGATACCCTCCACCCACCCTCTGCCCCAGGTACAGGACCTCAGCCATCCCTACCATACACTTTGTGGGTTTTAAGGTAAGCCCGGCTTCCCTAATCCTGTCTAGCACCGCAGCTACATGTCCTAAATGGGATTCCCAGGAATTTTCTGAAGACAGCAATGTCATCTAGATAAGCCCTTGCATAACTCTGCATCCCTTCCAGTAGGCGGTTGACCAGGCGTTGGAAGGTAGCCGGGGCATTCTTCATCCCGAATGGCATCACTAGGAATTCATAGAGGCCACTCAGAGTGATGAATGCTGACTTCTCCCTAGCCTCCAGGGTCAGTGGGATTTGCCAATACCCTTTGCTCAAATCCATGGTGGTCTGATACCTTGCCCCCGCGAGTTCATCTAATAACTCATCCATGCGGGGCATGGGATAGGCATCTGAGACCGTCCCAGCATTGAGCAAGCGGTAGTCCACACAGAACCAGGTGGTTTTGTCGTTCTTAGGAACCAGGACTACCGGACTAGCCCAAGGACTCTAGGACGGTGCAATTACCCCTAGGGTCAGCATCTCCTCTATTTCCCTCTCTATACTCATCTTGACCTCTACTGACACTCTATAAGCATGCTTATGAAGAGGTCGCAGGTCCCCTGTGAGCACTGGGTGATCTGTGAGGTGTGTTTTCCCTGGCATGTCAGTAAAGAGAGCCCTATACTTTTCTAGCATCTCCCTGGCCTCTACCTTCTGCCTCACACTTAACTGCCCTCCTATCTCTAACTGCTGTACCGTGCCTCCCTGCCTAGCCTCCCCTAGGAGATCAGGCAGAACATTGCTCACCGGATCCTCCAGCGGTGGGCTACAAATGGCCATCACCACTCCCATACTAGGTGCTCTGTATTCCTTTAACATATTAATGTGGTAGGTCTTGTTCCTATCTGGCTCTACCTGTACAACATAGTTGTACTCATTCATTTATCGGAGAACCGGATACGGTCCCGACCATACAGCCATCAATTTCTTCTCCTGAGTGGGATTGAGAACAAGCACCTGCTGATCTGGGATGAATTCTTGGCTACGGGCATTCCGGTCATACAGTACCATTGCTTTTGCTTGGTCTGAGCGGCCCTGAGATGGTCCTGGGCCACCCTCATGAGCATCTCTAACCGGTCTCTGAGATCTACTACATACTGGATCACAGAAGCGTCAGTATCAGTAGCTTCCCCCTCCCATCCCTCCTGGAATAGATCCAGAGGTCCCCGTACCCTGCGGCCATATAGCAGCTCGAAGGGAGAAAAAACGGTAGACTCTTGCGGTACCTCTCGGTATGCAAACAGCAAGTGCTGCAGGTGAATCTCCCAGTCTTTCCCCTCCACCTCTATAAAGGTCCGAAGCATCTGTTTCAGGGTACTGTTAAACCTCTCACATAAGCCGTTTGTCTGGGGATGGTAAGGGGTAGTGCGCCGGTGCTGTAAACCGCAGGCATCCCAGAGACACTGTAACTGTTCACTCATGAACTGCGACCCTTGATCGGTTAGGATCTCACTAGGAAAACCTACCCTAGCAAAAATATTCAGTAGTGCCGCTGCTACTGTCCTGGCATCGATGGTGCCAAGCGCTACCACCTCAGGGTACTGGGTGGCAAAATCCACCACCGTGAGGATGTAGTGCTTCCCTGACCTACTAAGAATCATAAGTCCATGGCTACTTTCTGGAAGGGTTCCCCTATTACCGGTAGTGGGTTCAGGGGTGCCTTCATACGATCGCCCGCCTTAACTACCCGCTGGCAGGCGTCACAGGAGCGGCAAAAAGTGCCCACATCCAGGGACGCCCCCGGCCAGCAGTAACGCTGCAATAGCCGGGCACTCGTCTTAGTGACCCCCTGATGTCCCCCTAGTGGATTAGAGAGGGCTACCTGTAACAGTTGCTGTCTGTACCCCTGGGGCACTACTAGCTGTCGCCTACCGGTCAATCTTTCCTCTACCCCCGGGATCCCCGCTTCTCTATACAGGAGTCCCCGGTGCCATAGGCAGTGATAATCGCCCTCCCCTGCCTGAGACTCGGACGCCCGAAGTCTCATACCAGCCAGGCTGGGGTCTGATCGCACTGCCTCCCTGAACTGGGTCCCTAATTCTGGCCACCACCCAGTCATGTCTATGTCTTGGCTACGGGGTACGGTAAGGGGAAACAGTAAGTCGGTCTGCAGCTGCGACTGAACCTGGCTTACCTCCCCGGTCTCCTGAGACACCTCTGCTAACATTGGTCCCAATTGAAGGTGGGACTGGAGCCACCGCTTGGCTCAGGGTGACTGCCGCAACAGCAGCGGGTCTTGGTACCCGATCGTAGGTGCAGGTCATCGGACCTACACTACCGACACACTTTATTGAAGTGTGGTCGGTACCGCAAGCCGGGAAATCTCCCGGCTTGCTAGTGGCCGCCCCTCGGCGTGCCGCGCGTCATAGACGCGCGGTCACGCGTCATCGGGAGCGTGCGCCCGCTGCACGCGTGTCCAGGGGCTCCCCGAGGGAGCCCTGGTGTCCCGCGATCGCGGGACAGCGACAGGGGGTTCCGGGGGACCCGGCGGACCCGGCAGCGGTAGGGAGAGCGCCCCGATCGGAGGGCGCTCTTCCGCTGCTTCGGCGTGCGCCCGTCACACTCGGGCGCGAGCCAGGCTACTGCTGCGGCACAGAACGGGCAAATGCTCGAATAAACTGTGCCGCAGCAGTAGATCGTTGCTGAGGAGCACCTACGCATCCAAACCGGGTAAAGCCCCCACCTCTCGCACACCCTGTCGCTGCCCCAATCCAAAAAGATTCGGGCAATCTGTAAAAATCGTGGCTTTCCGTCCGCCACCGTGATCTGCATCCCGGGTCCCGGGAGCAATTCATCTGGTCGTACCATATCAGGTCGTACCAGGGTTACCGCAGCACCTGAATCCAGCAAGCCGACTGCTTGCCAGTCACCGACTGTGACCGTCGTGAGGTGTCTGCTCCAGCCATCCTTCTGCTGCATCGCGGTCGGTGCAACGGGATGTCCTCCACTCCTGGTTGTGGGCACCGAAGAAACCAGGACAGGCTCTCCATGGGACGTCCCGGTGGAGTTTTTTCCATGACTGGGATCCTTGGTGGAGGCCACCCATACTCAGGCTACTGGCCTCGCAGCTGGGCTGCAATGCCCCTGATGGGGTCCGCTGGAACGTAGAGGCTCCGGGCAATCCGGCTTGATGTGACCCGTGCGGTTACAGTTAAAGCAGCGTCGCTCGTGCCGGATCTCCCCCGTCTTGGGTGGACTGCTGCCCGCAGGCGGCTTTGTGGTCCATTGGGGAGTGGTGCAGACCCCCTTTGTGGGGACCGCCGCTGCTTTGGCCTCTGCCTTGGCGTTGATCAGGGCTCTGCTGGTGATGTAATCGTCCGTGAGCCTTGCTGTCTCCTGGTGAGTCTGGGATTTTTGTCGAACACCCAAGCTTTCACCGCCGGAGGACACTGTTGCAGGAGCTGTTCTTGAAACACCAGGTCCAGCAGAACCTGATAAGTCTTAGCCCCATACTCCTCCACCCATCGGGTCCCGTGCAATGCCATGCGGGCACCAAAGGTCACAAAAGACTCCAGCGGTTGGTTCTCCTCCGTCTAGAACTTGCCACGGTAAGCTTCTGGGGTGAGGGCATTTTGGACCAGCAACAGTTATTTCAGATGATCGTAGTCATCACCTTGCTCATCCGGAACAGCAAGCAGTGTCTGTTTGGCCAGACCGAACAGCAAGGAGTCATTCACTCCTCTGCGGTCCCCCGGTATCCCCACGTAGTAATTAGTGCCAGCATTTCAGGGGTGAATGGACTGGTCGCCGCGACGGCCAATGCCCCTCCTGCTGCAATACTCCCATGGTCGCGGAGTTCTCCCGCTCCCTCCCCAAGTCCCTGCCGTCCCGGAGCTGGGTCCATTCCCTGCTCTCCAGGCGGTTGATGTGCGTCTGCTGGAGCTGTGGTAATTGGCTCAGCCAACCGAGTTTCGTGCACTCTGATCGCCTCCTCCATCTGTTCCATATCCCTGCCCTCCGTGGGCAGCCCATACTCGATACACCTTTCTGTCAGCTGTGCCAGGGTCCGGACAGAAGATGGACCGGTACCCTCGCTCATGATCAGATGCTTCTCGCGAGTAGGTTAGAACAATGAGGTGGTGTTATATGCCCTGTTATATGTTGTACAACAGTGTGTCCAATATCATTAGCCTAAGGAACTCGCACTTTACACAAGTGCCCGCTGTGTTACAGAGTCCCGCAGTAAACGGTAACATAGATTCAGTTCAATCCCGCCGCTGCCACCAGTTTATTATAAGACTGTCACGGTAGATGTACAGGGTTATAATATACGCCAAATAACTGGGTTGAATTGAATACGACTAGGATATGATAAAGAAAGTTTATTAATTAGAAATAAGTTGAACACACAGGATTGGACAAATAACAAACAGAATATATACACTTACGTGGAAGGGGACAATTAAGTAATCAGGATTCAGATTAGCAATTCATCAGGCATCAGGTATCATTCAGATGTAATCACGAAGAACACTGGGCATAGAATTTACACTTGTTTATATGGGATTTAAGCCCTATACCCTAACATTGGGTCTCAGGTATTGGTTGAGAATTACCTGGGCCCAATTACTTTTTGCCAGCTAACGTGGGAAGTACTTTGGTACCTGCCCCCAGGTAGCTGGCATATGCGCACATCACTCTGGCCCGAGACCCATTTTCAGCACCCCACTCTAATAAACTGGCGACTTAAAGTCTACCTTTTGGGGGTCTGGGCCGGGAAACTCTGTCCAGAGGTGTGAAGTGTGGCACTTATTACAAGTACCCACGTCCTGCTCTTCTCCGCCCTAGAATACTTAATCAGAGCAGGGAAGCCTTTGATCAGGGGACTTGGTGTAGACATACTGTCACCCCCTAACCATTAACATACTGTATGGGCCAGTAGCGTTCGCGGGTTTTATACTAGGCATAACATACAGTAAACTCACAATAATACATATATATTAAAATATCCTGTTCGGTTGGGCCGAGCGGGCTACAAATTTTCAGACGTTCATGTCGGAAGGGACTCTACATGGTGGCCAATTTTCAGCTCGATGAGACCCACCAGACCGGAGATACAATAATGGACTTTAAAACTGCATGTTGCAAGGCGCATGCGCGACGGGAGCGGAGATGGAGGCATAATCTGAATGCTCTGCTACCCGCCGGCAAAATCAGCAAAAAAAACAGATAAAAATCAAACTTAGCTGCAAATAAATTATAGCCAGCAGGCCAGCAAGGCTTACAGTACAAATAGAGATGGCGACAACTAGGCAAAAGAATAAACAAAAGGTGGATGTCCATTCGTACTTTTCAGGGGCAAGTAAGGCACGGGAGGAGGAGAATATGGCGGTTTCAGACACTGACGCCGTGTCGGAGATGGAGGCGGCTGCATCGGAGCAATGGGGGACAATCAAAAGAGATATAGCCCAACTCCTTGCAGACCTCAAGACCTTCTTTAGGGGGAGGTGGAAAACCTACGGAAGGACATCCTGAGCATTGGCACCCGCACTAATGAACTTGAAGAAAAAATGGAGGCAAACACAAAGTGCCAGTGGGAGACCAGCACCAGGATCGGAGCGCTTGGAAGAAAAGTAGCCGAGCTGGAAGAAAGGCATGAGGACAGTGAGAACCGGGACCGGCGCAAGAATTTGCGCATAAGGGGGATCCCAGAAGAAATCCAGGACCCGGAGGAAATGATCAGCCGATGGATGAACTCCATAATGCCGGCCAAATCTGAGGCAGAGCTGGTCATGGACCGGTGCCATCGAGCACTGTGGGCCTGGCCGCTGCCCAATAACCCCCCACGCGTCGTAATCCTCCGTCTCCAACATTATAGAACTAAGGAGGAGATCTGCAAAATAACCAGAGCAACCCCACTGGTAGCTTTTGAGGGAGTAAACATGGCCATTTTCCAAGACATCTCCCCAATAACCCTGGCAAGATGGAGAGCCCTTTAGCCTGTTACAAAACTGCTTAGGGTTAAAGACATAAGGTACAGATGGGCCTTTCCGTTTGCACTAGTGGGGGTGAGAAATGGCCGGACTCGGGCTCTCAGACACCTCTCAGAGGGGACAACATTCCTGAAGAAGCTGGGACTATCTGAAAAAATAACTTACCCAGAGGTTCCAGAAGCATGTCCTCCCCGGCCAGCAGAGTGGGAGAAAGTGAGCACGCCGGCCGTGCAGAGGAAGGAGAAGACGGGGGCCCGAGAGTCAATTAAGCCTTAAAGAGACAGCATCCATACGCCGATGTAAAAAGTTGAAAACCAGTTATAACCATGTTGAGAGATGGAGGAGACGAAAGGGATGCTGCAGCAATAGTTCCACTCTCCTGCTGGCCGATAGGGGCACAGTGGGGCTTGGAGGATCCAACAGGGTCAGAATAATGGCAGCAGACAATATTCACCAAGATGGCGGCGAGGCACACAATCCAGGAGGAAGGAGAGATGACGCGAAGGAGAAGCATGCCGGTGGTCGTTTGGGCGCGAAGTGGTGCGCCAGCAGTGCCCGCCCATAGTCACTCTCACTGCTGCTCGAGGGCGGCCTCACAGCCAAAGACCCGGGAATTCGTGGGCAACAAGAGGGCCCAAGGGGCTGGACTGGAGATTAGGGTCCAGGGCAGGGGCGGTGTACCTGGGCATCAAACCTTAGATCTGTGGAGACCAAAATGGTTTATTGTGTACGTGTCAAAATTGTTTGTTTTCCTTGTCATCTGCCTATGTGCATCCCGTTCCACACTCCAGAGTCCCACAGAGGAGGCGCAGAGGCAACATGGAGACGGCACAGATGGTCCTGGTAACACGTATGGCCACAAAGTCCGGGTAGGAGATGTCTATATAGCTCACACAGAGGCCCACTACACACAGACACATGGCATTGAGGTGCATTTCCCAAAATGTTAAAGGGTTTAAATGCCCGCAGAAGCGTAAAGTTGCCTTCGCGGAGTTCAAGTGGAGAAGTGCGGATATCCTCTTCCTCCAAGAGACACACTTTCACTCAAGTAATAGCCCGGGTTTTGTAGACAAAAACTATAGGTAGTTCTACCTCGCCTCAGCCAAAGAAAAGAAGAAAGGGGTTGCCATCCTACCTCGCCTCAGCCAAAGAAAAGAAGAAAGGGGTTGCTATCTTACTTAATAACAAAGTCCCTTTTCAGGCAGAAAAGGTGAAGCGAGACACAGGGTTAGAAACCTTATTCTAGTGGGGCTGTTGCAGCAGTGCAGTGACTTTAGCATGTGGATACGCTCCCTGCGAGAATGATCCCCAGTTCTTCAACTTGTTTTTCCTAACGTTCCAGCGTTGGGCAGAGGGTAATCTAATTTTAGCGGGGGATTTCAACAAGGTTATGGACCCTCGGATAGACAGATCCCCAATGCAACAGAGACAGACGGGCGGGAGCTTTAGCTCTGCTGGAAGGGTTGAGGAGAGGGGGACTTGTAGACATATGAGGGGAGCAACACCCTGGTGAGCGAGCCAGCCTGGATAAACAAAAGACCACGGGTAAAAGCAAAAATCATGCAAAGACCTAGAGAAGCTGGGGGCTTGGCGGTGCCGTGCTTGTTGTCTTATTATAAAGTGGCGCAAGTATGCCAAATTACACAATGGCATGGGGACCCAGAGCCGAGAAGGTGAGTGTCGCTGGAGAGGGAGTTGTGCGCCCCGCTGGAGCTCAGAGACTTAATATGGAACCCAAAATCTTGATTAACGGATTTAAAGGAGCCGCTGGCCTCCTTGCTAAACTCACCCACCGCTAACTAATTTTGAAAAGCTCTGTGTGCGGGGCACAAACACACGGGACTGATTTCTGCTTTGTACAGAGATGTGGTCGGAGCCAACAGGGACGGTACACGTAGACCCAGATTCATGACTCAGTGGGAGACAGATCTGACAGGGCCACTAGAAGACGAGGACTGGACGGAAATCTTTAAGGCAGCTGCCAGTAGCTCGATCTGCACGACTTTAAAGGAGAACTCATATAAAGTAATGATGAGGTGGTATCTCACCCCAGTTATATTGGCTAAATTTATCCCAGGCAGAGCGGGGTCCTTCCCACAAATCATACCCGTTTTGAGTCAAATTAGAGATTGGTTGCAGAGGATCTTGGGCCTCCCAATTCAGCTAGACCCATGGCTGTTTCTGTTAAGCAAACCTACAAAAGAAGTGTCAAGATCGGGGAGCAAATTAATTGCACATTTTGCAGCAGCTATGAGGTGCGAGACCGCAGCATTGTGGAATCAGAGTGCAATTCCATCAATAGGAAAAATTTGGAACAGGATTTGGTTTGTTTGCCAGATGGAAAAGTTGACGAGTTTGGTTAACGACACTGGCCCAAATTTCCAAAAGGTCTGGCTGCCCTGGGTGGCACAGACGGATATCCAGGGGGCGAGCAATGCCACTGTCTGGCTCTGACAGGATCAGGTGAGTTCTCCTCTTGTGAAGGATAAAATATGGAGATCATATCTCTATGCTTTATAGAAACCACTCGTCTCCATATTTATCTGTTTGCTGTGCTTTTTTACTAATACTGTTTTCTATCCGAGGTGACTGTGGAATTCCGCTGGCACAGACTCTCGCCCACGCAATAAGGAAGTAGCAAAGTGACCTAAAGCCGACTGATTACAGAGAAAACGAAACATAACTTCAGAAAGCAAGGACACACGGCATTTCTGTGAAACTTGCATCAGCCGACAAGACCCCCGCCCCCATCGTGATTGGCTAGTGTTAGCCTACTTTGATATAAATAGATTGTAATCCAAAAACTCGGCAGTCTTGTCTTGACTACTTGTCTGAGGAAACTAATACGTGACTCTGTGTCATTATTGGGATCCGGGGTGCACCCAGGCCTAAGATACATAATTCGGATGCCCACATCTGAGCAGTAGATACCCTCGATTGAAGGGACCTTAACACTCTGATGGGCGGTGAGGGTCGGAGACGGAAGAACTAGGGGACGATAGTGGACCCCCCCCCCCCCCACGGGGACGCTGAAGTGGGCAGCACCCTCCTTACCCAGGGCTACGGAGTTAAAGCAAGGAGCGATCTCAGATCATCTGCACGTTAGGAGAGCCTCGGTGACACCTCCCCCAAACCCCTCCCCCCCCAATTCCTCACCTTATTGTCATTCCCTTCCCATGTCTGTTTAGATGTTGTATGTCCATAATTGTTTTTTTTACGGTACTTATTATATGAATGTATGCTATATACTTAAAACCCAATAAAATGAAAGTTAAAAAAAAAAACGCATGTTGCACAGGTTGCATTTCTCCGCCATTGGAGTCCATGGCAGAAACACAATTTAAACAATTCACCATAATCCGTTTGGTTGATCGGAGAGGGTCGGGAATTGCCATGCAATCATGCCAGAGCGGTGACTGCAGGGTGGCCAAGTCCCAGCCCTCTAGTTCTTACCGAACCGGAGATATGGGTTCCTAGTTTATGCAGTTTTTCACTTTGTTTTCACCGCCTCGCGGCTTTCCTCCGCCATTGTGGTCAATCGCGTGGCCCTCATCGTGGGTGCGACGCTTTCCCGTGGCCATTGACCATCGGACCCTGTTGGGGTCGAGTAAGGGGTTTCCCCTGAGCTAGCAGCAAAAAGAATTAGACCACTACATGCCCTAGGACCGGAGTTACAATTTTAATAGGTTTGAACTTGGCCGTGACCAAGTTCCCACGACACTTTAGTGATCAAATGCTCTTTCATTGAAATTGTATCCGCTTTCGGAGTTTGCAGTTTCGCTGGCAGCCAACTCGTCCTTGGAGAGCGGAATCGAGGAATCCCCATTGAAAGACATTACGGCAGGCCTGCACAACTTGTAAAGCGAGAAAGGCCAAACTGCTCCAAGTAAAAAAAATTTGGGCCGCACGGGTAAAATCATCACCATCATCATCATATCTCCCCCAGAACCCCTCACTATCAACCTTTGCGATACTCCCCATCTCTCCCTCATACCCCCATCTCTCCCCCTCCCCCACACACATAATACTCCCCCTCCACATCAAACACACGATACCCCCCTGCACACCACACACCCCCTGCACCTCACTTCCTTCTCCCCCCTGCACCTCACATCACTCTCCCCCCTTGCACCTCACATCACTCTCCCCCCTTGCACCTCCAATCACCCTCCAAGGAACCTCCCCTGCACCTCCAATCACCCCCCTTCACTTCAAATCACATCATCTCGCCCCTCCCCCCCTTCCCTTCCTTACCTTGCGGTGGAGGAGGCAGGAGTGCACGCACGCAGGAGTGCACTTGCTAGAGCAAGCAGCAGGCTGGAAGTGCCTCAATACTAGAGCGCGCTGCTACCCTGCGAGGGGGAGAGAGGGCTCGCGGGGTGGGGGAGAGCAGGCTTGCGTGGGAGGGTGACAGCGGGCTCACGGGGGGGCGGGAGAGCAGACTCGGGAGGGGAAGAGCAGAAAGCCGCCGCGGGCCGCACAGTGAGTGCAGGCGGGCCGCGTGTTGTGCAGGGCTGCATTACGCCATTCATTTCAATAGAGAAGTTCCGCTCCTCCTCTCGGGCGCCAGCTGCTGGTCTTCTCAGGTATTGGGCCCAAAACGGTGAAATCTCCATAGATTCCTATGGAGCTTCAATGGCGACCTATGGAACCGGTTGCAAATGGAGGGTGAAAAGGCGGGAATAGGAACAAAGGGTCATAAATACACAACCACCATTAACCCTTTCCCTCCTCACCTGATCCCAGTGTATGTGTTTGGTGCATACGCTGTAGGGGTACAAACAAAGATAATTAGGACAATACATACAACCAGAAAAGAGAACACATTTTGCATTGAGGCAGGGTAATAAAAACACATGTAATCACTGTTACATTTAACCCCTCGCCTCTCACACGGTGGTGGGGCATGGCCAACTGGGGTGTAACCCCTTTATTACCGGGCCAACCCCCTCCCTGCATGAATTTGTTGGTTTCTGAAGAGATGACCCTTAACACTGAATTGTTTCCCAAACTGAACAAGCAAATGGTTTCTCCCATGTAAATACTTGGGTGTGACAGGAGGTCACACTTTGTACTGAATTGTTTCCAACACCCTGAACTAAGGTTATACAATAACAAAAATACTTTTCACCCATATTCAGCAATATATTAACACCCAATAGAAAGCAAAAAAGCAAAAATCCTCAAAATGTTCAAGGTCATTTATTGTGACACATTTCTTATACAAATGCATTTCATTCTTAATTAAATGTAAAAAAGCAAATACATTTTAGTATATTTTCAGAATAACAAATGTTTCCATAAAAATGTAACCTTAACTACAGCTACACTAAAGCCCCTTTCTTCACCATGTTATTTTTATTTATTTATAAAAATGTTTTACCAGGAAGTAATACATTGAGAGTTACCTCTCGTTTTCACATATGTCCTGGGCATAGAGTTAAGATGACAAATAATACATGGTTACATAAGTGAACAGGGTATACATTATATTCAAGACATTGCATGCACAGTTAAAGATAATATATATTATAGGCGTATGTAACAGTTACAGACCAGATTAAAATGTGAGACAGCCTTAGTTTCGAAAGAACTTAAACTGGTGGTGGATGCGACTGAGAATGTTGAGAAATTTGACATTAAGGGGGTCTAACGTAAACAGCACTGAAATCTCAGCAGCCATTTTGGCAGACTATCCTTGTCGGCCATTTTTGTCTTGTTTGCTATAAGTTTTGTATGTCATTCAGTCTGTATTTGTCTTCCATGTGTTATGTGCTGATTTCTGTGAAACTTGTCTGTGTGAACGTGAGAAAGCAGAGTGGTTGTTGGGCTCTCAGTAGATTGTTTGTATCCTTTGTCAGCTGCAAATGATGAGGTGATGAGGAAGGAGTATGTGGGAGTGTGGGGTGGTAGAGAAAAGTCCAGGCAATAATGAGAAACCTTGGTAGAATTAGCTAGAGTCTGAGATAAGCACAGTTTCTCACATTGTAACTCTGAAACAAAGTATCAATAATAATGTGGAGGAAAGGTTACTGAAGCTGATGTAATCCTTTTTGCTGATTTACATATATTCATTTTGTTTCTTTATTATACAATTACGTTATTTTTATGACGCACAAGCGACTTCATAAAGGGGCGTATGTTTTAGTTTTTAGGGTATAAATATATGTCACACCATATTAACTGTTAGAGAGCTTTTCTATAGAAGCTTTCTCCTGTGTACACTGAATAAACTCATTTGATAACTACATTTTTTTGTTGTAACATTTTAACACAAGAGGTTGTTCCAGTTTTGGGGTGCACGGTAAGAAAGTTTATAATTACCCCCTCGACCCCCCCTTCTCCTGTACACATTAATAGGGCATGGGGAGGCGAGGGTTAATGGGCATGGGAAAGGATGTGGTAAAGAGGCACGGGTGAGAGCCGAGAGAAATACGGGGGAGGAGAGAAAGGGGTTGAGTCATGGTGGAAGGGGTAAGAGACATGGCAGAGGGGAAGTTATTAATATGGAGGGGTGAGATTACCAGCAGGAGGATTCCTTATAGCTGCAGCATGTGAAAGTCAAGGAGTTCCCAGACCCGCTCCCACGCCACTGTCTCTACCAGACCCACACTCAGTCCCCATCCCCACGCCTCTCTGCCAGACCCACACCCACTCTGCAGCTGCTGATAGGAATGCCATGGTAAGAAGTAATGGCAAGTATTGCGTTACCGTCCATTTTTATTACTGCAGTATTACTATGCTACTGGTATATTGCCCAACCCTACTTTGAACAATCACATATTTTATCTCATGCATGAATCCTCATGTGTGTAATGAGGCTGATCCTCTGTGAAAAGCTTTCCCCCCACTATGTACATGGAAATGGTTTCTCCCGTGTATGAATTCTGTGGTGGGTGAGGAGGTGGCTTATTTGAGAAAAGCTTTGCCCACACTCTGTACATGTGAATGGTTTCTCCCCTGTAAGTATCCTCTGGTGTAAGAGGAGGTTGTTCTTAACCCTCTGCGGTCCAATTAATTTTCACTAAGCGCGCCAGCAAGTCTAATTTATTTTCCAGAAAAAAACACATACAGCTTTTTTTTTACTGCGCGCACGCACACACTCACTGCGCGCGCGCTCTCACAGTGCACTCTTACTGCTCGCACGCTCTTAATGCTCTAAAGATCTTATCTTTGCGCGCGCGCGCAATCTTTCTGCATACCTCCGATATCAGCTGCTTTTGTCTGCTGGAGCTGGGTGCAGGGCTGGGGGGTGGAGGAGGGGAGGGATCAGTGCAGCTGCTCGGAGAAGGGGAATGCAGGGGACTCACAGCACACACACACCACACACACTGCCCCCCTACACCCTACCCCAGATGTCAGCTGCTTTGTCTGCCTGTGCGGTTCGGTGCAGGATTCGGGGGGGGAGGGAGGAGAGGAATCAGTGCGGCTGCTGGGAGAAGGGGACTCACAGCACACACAGCCAGCCCCTCCCCCCCACCTCTGATGTCAGTGCTGGGAGAAAAGGAATGCAGGGGACTCACAGCACACACACAGCCCCCCCCCCCCGATGTCAGCTGCTTTGTCTGCCTGTGGGAATTGGTATGGGGCTGGGGGGGTGGGGTGGATCGGTGCAGGGCTGGGGGGGTGATCGGTGCAGGACTGGGGGGGGGGCGGGGGAGGAGGGATCAGTGCGGCTGCTGAAGGGGAATGCAGGAGACTCACAGCACACGCACACACGCACAGCCCCCCCCTACCTCCGCTGTCAGCTGCTTTGTCTGCCTGTGGGGATTGGTGCGGGGCTGTGGGGCGGATAGGTGCAGGGCTGGGGGGGGGGCGGTGGGAGGAATCAGTGTGGCTGCTGAGAGAAGTGCAATGCAGGGGACTTGTGCTGCAGCCGGCGCCTCGCTCCACACCTTCCTCCCTCCTCCTCCTGATCCGACATTGGACCGCAAGTGGCAAAATATTTTGGTGGATATATTCCGACATTAGACTGGAAAGGGTTAATACAGAATGGTTTCCCACACTCTGTAGATGTGAATCATTTCTCTCCTGTATGAATCCTCTCGTGTCTGAGGAGTTTTCTCTTAATACTGAATTGTTTCCCACACTCTGTACATGTGAATGGTTTTTCTCCTGTATGAGTCCTCTGGTGTATGAGGAGACTGCTCCTAACTGTGAATTGTTTCCCACACTCTGTACATGTGAATGGTTTCTCCCCTGTATGAATCCGCTCATGATTGCGGAGATCTCTCTTCTGAGAAAAGCTTTTACTACACACTGCACATGTGAATGGTTTCTCTCCTGTATGAATCCTCTGGTGTCTGAGGAGACGGCTCTTAATTGTGAATTGTTTCCCACACTCTGTACATGTGAATGGTTTCTCCCCTGTATGAATCCGCTCATGGATGAGGAGCCCCGCCTTTAAAGAAAAGCTTTTACTACACACTGTACATGTGAATGGTTTCTCCCCTGTATGAGTCATCTGGTGACGAAGGAAGTGGGTCTTAGTATTGAATTGTTTCCCACACTCTGCACATGTGAATGGTTTCTCTCCTGTATGAATCCTCTGGTGTCTGAGGAGACGGCTCTTAATTGTGAATTGTTTCCCACACTCTGTACATGTGAATGGTTTCTCCCCTGTATGAATCCGCTCATGGATGAGGAGCCCCGCCTTTAAAGAAAAGCTTTTACTACACACTGTACATGTGAATGGTTTCTCCCCTGTATGAGTCATCTGGTGATCAAGGAAGTGGGTCTTAGTATTGAATTGTTTCCCACACTCTGCACATGTGAATGGTTTCTCTCCTGTATGAATCCTCTGGTGTCTGAGGAGACAGCTCTTAATTGTGAATTGTTTCCCACACTCTGTACATGTGAATGGTTTCTCCCCTGTATGAATCTGCTCATGATTGCGGAGATTTCTCTTTTGAGAAAAGCTTTTACTACACACTGCACATGTGAATGGTTTCTCTCCTGTATGAATCCTCTGGTGTCTGAGGAGACAGTTCTTAATTGTGAATTGTTTCCCACACTCTGTACATGTGAATGGTTTTTCTCCTGTATGAGTCATCTGGTGACTGAGGAGGCTTTTCTTAGTACTGAATTGTTTCCCACATTCTGTACATGTGAATGGTTTTTCTCCTGTATGAGTCATCTGGTGACTGAGGAGGCTTTTCTTAGTACTGAATTGTTTCCCACATTCTGTACATGTGAATGGTTTCTCCCCTGTATGAATCCACTCATGGATGAGGAGATCTGTCTTTATAGAAAAGCTTTTACCACACTCTGTACATGTGAATGGTTTCTCCCCTGTATGAACCCTCTGATGATTGCGGAGGGTCCACTTAGTACTTAACTGTTTCCCACACACTGTACAAGAAAAAGGAGTCACTGATGTCTGAATCATCTGGTGTGAAAGAAGTTTCCCCTTCAGTGAGAAACTGCTCCCACCATCTGTACATATAAAGGGTTGCTCCCAAGCGGGGTCACAAAGGTGTGCGAGCAGGTCCCTGTCCAGTGAGAAGCTTTTGCCACACTGACAACAGAGAAAAGGCTGAGCACCACGGCTGCTTCGTAAATCTCTCGCATACCTTTTGCTGGACCCATATTTAGAGTCCGGCTCTGCTGTGTGCTGTACAAGCTCCGTAAATTCACCATCATGTGGCACTGGTTCCTTGTATGTGTCCAAAATGTGGCAGGAATCATTGTTTTTTGGCACTTCTGGGCGAGTAGTCAGACAGCTTCTGGATGCATCAGGGCTCAAGTTCTGTTCCTCATTCAGGCCGTTCTCTAACAGAAGTAAACAAAAAAAGACAGAACAAATGTTTTCAATCTGTAAATCAAATTACTGAACGCAAATTACAAATCCAAAACACTGAAGAATTTATTTCACCAATACTTAATTAACAAAATATTCTCTTCACCCAGGGTTTTAAAATTGTGGCACATTTTGGCACATGGACATCCAGTGACCCCTAATGACTGTGGTGGTTCCCGGAGGCCTGAAATATATTTGTAGCAGCTCTAACTGTGAAATCATTGATACATATATAACTTGTATTTATTACTGTATTCATTATTTAAGGATACATGTACATCCTCCAAATAATTAACATAGAAAATGTCCATGAGAAGTAAAGTTATGGAACTCGTGGTCTATCATATTAGTGCGTTAATAATATCAACTAAACCAGACAGCAACCTATAGTGTAAAGATACTGTAGATGCCCATGTATGTATGTCTTTATTTATATAAGGCCCACAGTGTACTCAGCGCTTTACAGCAGAAACAATACAGTACAGGGAATTATAATACAATAAGTGCAACAAACGAAATTAGACAATAGGAACGAAAATCCCTGCCCTGGAGAGTTTACAATCTAAGTGATGCAGTGACTACACTGCCCATGTAATCTTCTGCCATAAGACCCACAAACTAAACTGCTCCATTTTGTGTAATATTTTGTCAGTCAAAAATACTATTCATATAATTTCCCAAGCACGTGGCCTTGGTGTAATATTTGACTCCTCTCTTTCCTTCTTCTCCCACATTCAAAACAAAAAAAAAAAAGGAGCACAGCAGAAAAGAAGAACTGGAGGCAAAAGTAGAAAAAATAAAAGGGTTATTGAGACACAGCCTAAGTTAAAAGAGAAACCTCGGGGCGTGGCTTGGACGCAGAGTGAGCAAGTCGCAAGGAAGGCTAGCTCCGTCTAAGCAGAGAGAATAAAGCACATAACTCCAGCCAAAGTCAGTCAAAACCACCCAGGGACGGCTCATAACGTTCCCTGAAGCTAAACCACCACCCGCTGGCACCCAGATCGGGAGGCTCACGAAGAATCGGGACCCCAAGTACACCCGCAGATACTGGAAGCGCGGGCCTCCCTTACACACCCCAGCCGAGGGCACAAGATGGCCGCCGCATGTGCCTGAACCAGAGCTTACCCAAAGGCTAAAGCGGAGCACCGAGTGGCGGAGGAAGAGACACAAACCGGTGCCGAAGAGGCGAGGACCGCGGCTCACCGAGGTAGAGGTACACGGGGGTGACACAGATCAGGACGGATCAGGGGGGGCCTCGCTGCCAGGAGAAGGCGGGAAACGACCATCTTGGAGTCAGAGCCCTCCTGCAGTGGCGCTAAGCCGGGGGTGACGGCCGTTAACCCCTTACCCCCCATCCCTGTTGTAACAGAGAAAGTGGGAGCGGAGAGGAGAGGGGGGAGCTCCGGGGAGGTGGAGAGGAACCATGCGTTCCAGCCTGAAACGCAGCAGTGTCCCAGCCGGATCCAAAATGGCCGCCGCTGACCTGAATTAAAGGTACAAGCACACACAAATAAACTCAGAGGCTGAAAAGTGGAAAACAGCCTAGTAAAAACTACTCAAACACACCCTCTCCCCAATCCGACTCAACCCCAATACATACCCACCTACCTACCTAGGAGAAAGTCAATCCCCCAAGCTTCGCACAGAGGAAAAGACGAACAACAAACATAGAGCGGAGTGAATGCGCACCCGCGCCCCCCCCCCCTTCCCTTCCCCCCCTCCACCCAAGGAGGCGAAACAGAGAACCAAGCAACTAGTCCCATGGACTAACTGAATGCCCAAGTGTGGGGGTGCACATGTGAGATAGCTGCGAGCCTAGAAAAACAGACAAGAATCTCCCTCAGCTCCCCATATCCAAGATAAACCAGCAACCAATATAGAAAAGGAAGACCCGGACCTGATTGCTCTCTACACCCCATAGTTGAACACAGACGGCATGGCCCCCCCTAAAAAGATAGGGAAGCCAGAATCTTCCACGTTCTTCTCCAGAAGAAACGTGGCGCCCACGCCAACTGGCAAAGAGAAAGCCGCACAAGCCCAAGATCGCTCAGACTCGGACTCAGGGTCAGAAGCAGATAGGCACCCAGATATCAGGAAAGAACTAAAAACCTGGGTTAAAGAAATTAAACAGGCGTTTCACGAGGAGTTACAAACCGCAATGAAGAGCCTACACACCAAGATTGTAGAGGTAGAGGAGCGGACGACAGGACTGGAGGAGGCCATGGAGACAGTTACCGAAGGACAAGCGGCGACAGATGAGGACATAACCCAAATGAAGAAACAGATCTCCCGCCTTCAAGACGCCCAGGAAGAGGCAGAGAACAGGTCGCGAAGGAACAATCTTAGAATTCGCAACATCCCGGAGACAGTCCTTAACGAGGAAATCAAGCCATACCTAAACAGACTTTTTAGGAGCATACTCCCAGAAATCGCCGAAGCAAAGCTGGAACTCGACCGAGCCCATAGAATCTACAGGCCGAGAGAATTTGAAAACAGAGGGCCCAGAGACGTAATCACAAGGTTCCATTACTTCTCTACCAAAGAGGAAATCTATACCAAAGTCAGAAACCTAGATAGAATCTCCTTTGAGGACACGGAACTGCAAATTTTCCCGGACCTCTCGCCAATAACCATGGCCAAAAGGCGAGAACTCAAGAAAATCACAGGCTACCTGAGAAGCAGAGACGTCAGGTATAGATGGGGCTTTCCCTTCCGTCTCCAAGCCACCAACAAAGGCAAACAGGCCACCCTACGAACCCCAGAGGAAGGCCCAGAATTCATCGCAGCGCTAGGACTGGAGATCCCGGAAGAACTACGAAGGGATACAGGGAAAACTTTTCCACGACCAAGGCGTGAAAGGTGGTCCAGGGTGACAACTAACCCAGGATAACCCATCAAGCCCCAAGAGCTGAGGCTCATCAACCAGAACACGACAAAACTACGAGAGTACAAGAGAGACATTCCTACCTCAACTGTAACCCCCAGCCCCGAAACTGCATGCTGTTCCAAATACAAAGACACGAACTAACGGGAGCGGGAGGAGGGAGGGAAAAAGGTTTTATAGAAGGGAAGGGAAAAGGGAAAGAAAAAGGAAAAAACACAGTACAACTAGATAACTGAGAGCACAAGGTTTAAGCCATTATTAAGCCTCTATAGATTTGATCTAGCTCAGATAGTTGAAGGAAAAGGGAGAGAAAGGAATTTCTACTCTTTTTTTTTTTTTTTGTTCTATTTACTGTGTTTAAAACTGTTTAACACGTTTGACCCAGAAGTTTGATTGTTGTATTTCCCCCCCACCACATCTGTGTTTTAGTTCCAGTCAGCCATAGCAGAAAAGAAGGTTGTTCAACGACACGACTAGTCGCCGGAATTCCAAGCGGAGCTGACTACAGTTTACAGACTACAAACCATACTCTCCAGACTGCAAGTACCACATTGCACCCCACACACACCTACCCCCTCTTTTCTTGACCCTGCATGTCCCAGATACCCCAAACGCAGAGTCAAAGGCCCAAAGCACCAGAGGGCACAACCCCATTCCACGTTAAAATTCCCCAAGGTTATTTTTGTTCCCCCCCAATGCTCTCCCCAGTTCATCCACACTGGAGTACATCTAAATGCACACAACTTGGCACAACCAAAACAATAGCTGAGATACGGTCCCGCAATCCGAAAAAACCCCACAGGACACCCCCTAACAACAAGCTCCTCCTAGCAAACACCCGAGCACGAAATTTTAAACCAACATATGGCTAAAGTACTAAAAATAACAACGCAGAATGTCAGAGGGCTGAACTCTCCCATGAAAAGGAGACTATTGTTCAGAGACCTCAAAAACAGACAAAGCGACATACACATGATTCAAGAAACACACCTGAACAGAGCAGACACGATTAGGTTAAAAGACAAAAATTATAACCAAATTTACCACTCACCAGCAACAGACAAAAAAGCGGGAGTAGCCATCCTGATTAGAACTAGTATCCCCTTTGTAGTAGAAAAAATAAAGAGGGACAAGACCGGGCGACTGTTAATTGTATCCGGTAAATTAGGCGCGACAGAACTAACACTTGTTAGCCTATATGCCCCCAACACAGATCAAGAGAGCTATATTAATGAGGCTTTCGAGACGATAAGCCAATATAAGAAGGGTTACTTAATAATTGGAGGGGATCTTAACACCGTTATAGACTGCAATAAAGATCAGGCGAAACACAAGGGCAAAGAGCAAAACTGGAGACGGAACAGCTCAACCGCTCTAAAACAAAGCATAAGACTGGGTGGGCTAGTCGACGCATGGAGGCTAATGAACCCCATAACCAAAGGGTTTACTTTCTACTCACCCCCGCATAAACAATACACTCGCATTGATTATATATTTGTATCTAGTGAACTGACGGAGCGGATAACAAAGGCAGAAATAGATAATATAACATGGTCAGACCACGCCCCAGTTACACTAATCATAAGAGACCTACACCAAAGACCGACGGGCACACCACAATGGCGAATGAACGATCTACTGCTCAGATTACCGGACACTAAAAAAGCTATAGAAAAGGCTATACAGGACTATTTCGCAATAAATGACAACGGGCAAATCAGCGACTGTACACTATGGGCGGCGCATAAAGCTACGCTCAGAGGCAAGATAATTAGTATTGCCTCCCATAGGAAAAAGGAGAGAAACAAAAAGATAAATAAACTAAACAATAGTATTAGAGAAAACGAGGAGACCTACCAACAAAGCCCAACGGACAAAGTTAGAGCAGCGATAGATAAGGATAGATTGGAACTTAAAAATATATTGATTGAAGATACTGAAAAAGCAATGAGGTGGACAAACCAGATCTTTTATGAAAAAAGCAATAAGGCAGACAGGCAATTGGCGGCAAAACTCCGCAATAAAACAGCAAACCTCAATATATATAGCATAAAAACCAAACAAGATAGCCTAACACTCAATCCGGTTGAAATCAATAAAGAGTTTGTCCAGTACTATAGTAACTTATACAACTTGACAAACCCCAACAAAGCTAATAAGAGGCTTGAAGCAAAGTTAGACGAATATATAAAAAACACAAAATTGTCCAAACTAGACGAGTCAGAATCAGCCCAACTAGGAACCCCGATAACAGCAGAGGAGGTCACCGCAGCCATTAAATCCCTCAAGAACTCCAAAGCCCCGGGCCCAGACGGGTTTACTAATTTCTATTACAAGAAATTCGAACACACGTTGAAGCCATATCTGATCCGCTGGTTCAATAAGATCCTAGACGGAGAAGCACCACCAAAAGAGTCCCTAAAGGCCTCTATCATTGTAATACCAAAGGAAGGAAAGGACCCGACGTTATGCTCCAGTTATAGACCCATCTCTCTGATAAACACAGACATAAAACTATTCGCCAAAATCTTAGCAACCAGGTTGAACAGAGTATTAAATTCTTTGGTACACCCCGATCAAGTGGGGTTTACCCCAGAACGGCAGGCCTCTGATAACATCAGGAGAGTAATCAACATTATCCACAACTGTAACAAAAACCAACGCCCTACCCTGATTCTAGGGTTAGATGCTGAGAAAGCTTTTGACCGGGTAGCCTGGCCCTTTATGTTTCGGGTATTCAGAGAGATGGGCCTACATGGAAACTTTATTAAAGGCATAAAGGCGCTATATTCCAACCCAATAGCCACAGTTCGCACCTCAGGCTACACATCAGAACCATTCGCAGTTTCAAACGGTACCAGGCAAGGGTGTCCACTCTCCCCAATGCTATTCGCTCTGTGCATAGAGGTATTAGCCTCAAGAATACGAGAGAACCAAGGGATAGAGGGGGTCCCAATAGGAAACAACATATATAAAGTGTCGCTATTTGCGGACGACACTTTACTCTCCCTGACTAACCCAGATACTTCATTAAAAAACCTATTTGACACACTAGACGAATTTGGCACACTCTCAAACTTCAAAGTGAACAACACAAAATCAGAGGCTATAGGCCTGCACATACCTCCAGAACTAGAAAGCGCACTAAAGAAAAAATTCCCAATAAAATGGATGCCAGATAAGATGAGATATCTAGGAATATATATAACGAGAACATACGATGAAATGTACAGAGCAAACTACCCGTATCTTATCAAAAACTTGAAAAAAGACCTGGAATCTTGGTCAAGATACCAGATATCGTGGACGGGTAAAATAATATCAGTGAAAATGAACCTACTACCTAGAATACTTTATCTATTCCAAGTGCTCCCCGTTACGGTTCCAACCTATGTAATAAGAGATTTGGAAAAAGAGATAACCAAATTTATATGGAACGGCAGAAAACCTAGGATAAAGAAAAAACTGATGGCTCTCTCCCAGGCAAGAGGAGGCCTAGGCCAACCAGACTTAACAAAGTACTATGAAGCGGCTAGACTAAGTCCGCTAATCTATTGGTCCGCAGCCCCAGGGAAAAAGCCGTGGGTGGATATAGAGAGAGTGGAAGCAGGGACAAAGGAGTTAGCGTCTCTTCTATGGGTAAAAAAGGGGAACAGACAAACAGCCTATAGAGCCCACCCAGTTTTACTGCACTCTCTAGACATCTGGGATAAGAACTGCAAACACAGGCAAATCTCCTCCATCCCCTCACCTCTAACACCCATTGGAGCCAATCCCGAATTTACACCAGCTCACAACTCAAATATTTTTAAGCAATGGGATGAGAAAGGGCTCTCTAGGTTAGGAGACATGCAACGGGGAGGGAAAGTTAAATCATTCATGGGAATAAGAGAGGAATATAACATCCCAACCACACAAATATACCAATACATACAACTGGCCCACTATGTTTCCTCAATCCAACCAAGCGACACTTGGAATAGGCCACTCACCAACTTTGAGAGCCTATACCAAAGAGGTCACTACAATAAAGGAACGATTGCCCAACTCTATCAGGTACTTTTAAAACAATATGACGACCAAACAAGCAAAAACATTCTAGACTGGGAACACGACATAGGAAACCCCCTGGAGGAAGAGGACTGGGCAGAAATCCACGAAAGGACAGCTAAAGCTTCCCGATGCTCCCTAATCAGGGAAACCAACCTGAAAGTCCTACACAGATGGTATTACACACCAGCCCGCCTCCATTCCTTTCTCCCGCTAACCTCCCCCATGTGCTGGCGCAACTGCGGCCAAATAGGCACATTTAAACATATATGGTGGACCTGCCCCAAAATTATTCTATTCTGGGGAAGAGTTAGACGCCTAATAGAAGAAGCAACAGGGGTAGAGCTAACATGGGACATAGAAACAGTGCTCTTATTAAAACCGACAGACGGACTTGAGAGAAAAATAGATTTCTTGATAACGCAGATCCTCTCCGCAGCCAAAAACCTAATAGCAAGACATTGGAAAAAGAACGACCCACCCCCGATCAATGAGGTACTGCACAAAATAAACTACATAATGACGATGGAGAGACTTACAAGCCTAATACACGACAGACACAACTCCTTCCTGACAATATGGGACCCCTGGGAGACCTACATATGGAAGAACCCAATAGGAACCATAAGATAGTAAGGAAACCAGTAATAACTACTAAAGGTTAGGTAGAACTAGACCTAGCATAGGATGTGACAAGTATCATAGAATGTTTGCTTCTTGCATGAAGCCAGTGATGGATGCTACCCCACTGCCCTACCCCCCCCCCACCCCATAACCCTTTTATTTTCTGTACCCCCCTCCCCCCCACTCCCTTCCCCCCCTTATATGTTACTATGTTTTCTGAAAAAATAAAAAAATATATACGTTAAAAAAAAAAGAGAAACCTCTAACGCATTTCTTGCCATGGGCGCTTTATCACAGAGTGGTTTCCTGAGTCTAAAGAGTGTCACTTTATAGGCACTCCCCGCCAGAAACACTGCCTACCTGTATCCCAGGTAAAAAAGTCCCATGAAAATAAAACAGTCCGGGGAAAATGTAACCACGGAAAGAAGGCAGTATAACTGTGGGGGAGAAATCCAGCAAAAGGACACAGTATAGAATATAATAACAATAAACTTAAATAGATTCATAAGGACAATAAAAATTAAATGAAAAAGCATCAAATTTAAAAATGGATAAGATGTGGAGAATAAAATTATTTAAATTAACTGCAACACAAAATAATATAATCATGTAATAATATACATATAATAAATGTAAATTCAACTACCAAGGCAAAGAAAAATTTGAATCTTGATAAAGGGAATATACAGTTAGGTCCGGAAATAATTGGACACTGATACAAGTTTTATTATTTCGGCTGTGTACGAAAATAAATTCAAGTTACAGTTAAATAATGAATATGGGCTTAAAGTGTAGTATATGAGCTTTAATTTGAGGGTATTCACATCCAAATTGGAGGAAGGGTTTAGGAATTACATCTCTTTAATATGTAGGCCCCTCTTTTTCAAGGGAACAAAAGTAATTGGACAATTGACTCAAAAGCTGTTTCATGGACAGGTGTGGGCTATTCCTTCGTTATTTCATCATCAATTAAGCAGGTAAAAGGTCTGGAGTTGATTCCAGGTGTGGCATTCGCATTTGGAAGCTGTTGCTGTGAACCCACAACATGCGGTCAAAGGAGCTCTCAATGCAAGTGAAACAGGGCATCCTTAGGCTGCAAAAAAAAAAAAAATCCATCAGAGAGATAGCAGGAATATTAGGAGTGGCCAAATCAACAGTTTGGTACATTCTGAGAAAAAAAAAAAAAAAAAAAAAAGAACGCACTGGTGAGATCTACAACACAAAAAGGCCTGGATGTCCACGGAAGACAACAGTGGGGGATGATCGTAGGATCCTTTCCATGGTAAAGAAAAACCCCTTCACAACATCCAGCCATGTGAAGAACACTCTCCAGGAGCTAGGCATATCATTATCCAAGTCTACCATAAAGAGAAGACTTCACGAGATCAAATACAGAGGGTTCA
This sequence comes from Ascaphus truei, assembly GCF_040206685.1. Classification (NCBI taxonomy): domain Eukaryota; kingdom Metazoa; phylum Chordata; class Amphibia; order Anura; family Ascaphidae; genus Ascaphus; species Ascaphus truei. The sequence continues at coordinate 485,317,898 of NC_134484.1, forward strand.
CCACAAGGTGCAAACCATTCATAAGTCTCAAGAATAGAAAGGCCAGATTAGACTTTACCAACAAATATCTCAAAAAGCCAGCCCAGTTCTGGAACAGCATTCTTTGGACAGATGAAACTAAGATCAACCTGTACCAGAATGATGGGAAGAAAAAAGTATGGAGAAGGCTTGGAATGGCTCATGATCCGAAGCATACCACATCATCTGTAAAACACGGTGGGGGCAGTGTGATGGCATGGGCATGCATGGCTTACAATGGCACTGGGTCACTAGTGTTTATTGATGATGTGACAGAAGACAGAAGCAGCCAGATGAATTCTGAAGTGTATAGGGATATATTGTCTGCTCAGATTCAGCCAAATTCAGCAAAGTTGATTGGACGGCGCTTCATTTTACAGATGGACAATGACCCAAAACATACTGCGAAAGCAACCCAGGAGTTTTTTAAGGCAAAGAAGTGGAATATTCTGCAATGACCGAGTCAATCACCTGATCTCAACCCGATCGAGCATGCATTTCACTTGCTGAAGACAAAACTTAAGGCAGAAAGACCCACGAACAAACAACAACTGAAGACAGCTGCAGTAAAGGCCTGGCAAAGCATCTCAAAGGAGGAAACCAAGCGTTTGGTGATGTCTATGCGTTCCAGACTTCAAGCAGTCATTGCATGCATAAGATTCTCAACAAAGTATTAAAAATGAACATTTTATTTATGATTGTGTTAATTTGTCCAATTACATTTGAGCCCCTGAAATAAGGGGACTGTGTATGAAAATGGTTGCAAATCCTAAACGTTTCATACAATATTTTTGCTCAACCCCTTGAATTAAAGTTGAAAGTCTGTACTTCTATTGCATCTCGGTTGTTTCATTTTAAAATCCATTGTGGTGGCGTACAGAGCCAAAATTATGAAAATTGTGTCAGTGTCCAATTATTTTCGGACTTAACTGTACATAATGAATAAGATGTAAATAAATAAATCACACTGAGAAAATTGCCATATTAAGGATACAATACTACTCATCAAATGTGACTAGAGATACACATATGTATCTCAATGATAGAAACAAATGTATATGAAACACACACAATATTATATAACCTGAGAATGGGCAAAGGAATAATATAGTTTAGAGAAAATGTTTTAGGTCCCATTCTGTATTAATCACCAAAAGGGGATAGAGTATTATAAGTGAGTGGATCCAAAACATCTCACGCTGATTAAGCTGTTTAATTCTATCACCCCCTCGTGCAGTGACAGGTATAGATTCAATCCCCTCGTGTAGGGACAGGTATAGATTCAACTCCCTCGTCTAGGAACAGGTATAGATTCAATCCCCTCGTGTAGGGACAGGTATAGATTCAACCCCCTCATGTAGGAACAGGTATAGATTCAATCCCCTCGTGTAGGGACAGGTATAGATTCAACCCCCTTGTGTAGGAACAGGTATAGATTCAATCCCCTCGTGTAGGGACAGGTATAGATTCAATCCCCTCGTGTAGGGACAGGTATAGATTCAACTCCCTCGTCTAGGAACAGGTATAGATTCAATCCCCTCGTGTAGGGACAGGTATAGATTCAACCCCCTCATGTAGGAACAGGTATAGATTCAATCCCCTCGTGTAGGGACAGGTATAGATTCAACCCCCTTGTGAAGGAACAGGTATAGATTCAATCCCCTCGTGTAGGGACAGGTATAGATTCAATCCCCTCGTGTAGGGACAGGTATAGATTCAATCCCCTCGTGTAGGGACAGGTATAGATTCAATCCACTCGTGTAGGTACAGGTATAGATTCAATCGCTGAAAAATGAAAGGTGGACAAGTTTCCCAATGTACAATTTGTAAAATGTTTGGAATCTGGGAGCATCTGATCTAGTTTTTTTAATAGAACGAATGTGCTCCATAATTCTGACCTTCACTGGTCCGATTGTCCGCCCAACAAATCCTCGACCAGAACCGCAGGTTAAGTAATAAATCACAATATTACAATGAATAAAAACTAGAATTGTGTGTCTTTTCTTACTGTATACAATATCAATAGATTTTATAGGATTGGCATAGCAACAAATACAACATTTACCATATTTAAAAAAAAAAAGTGTATTAAATTTGATTCATGAACACTGTCTGACTTGGAGGTAAATAAACTAGGCGAAAGATAGTTTGCCAAGGATTTAGCCTTTCTAAATGCAATTTTTGGTCCTGGTTCAATTGGCACTAAGGTCTTCCTCCAAGGTGAGCACTTCCCAATGTTTCTGGATGATTGAGCGGATTTGATCTATGCCGTGTAATAAACAGCGGATTGGACCCTTCGGGAGTGCCCCGGTCTCTCCTTGATTTAAACCCCCTGCCTAGAACCAGTTGAACCATAAGACAGTAACTCAGCATGAGTACAGAGTTTGGCATTCATGTGAGCCTCCTCTGTATCTCCTCTGTATCCCCTGTTCTGTAGCCCCTGACAGAAAATCTGTTTGCCAATTCGGTGGCCTGTTGGTGAAAAAGCCACCTTAGGCGGAGGAATTGCTCCTTGGGTATACCACGGATGAGTGACCTGGGGTGATTGCTATCCGCTTTAAGAAAGGTATTTCTGGAATTTTGTTTCCTATAAAAGTCAGTCTGTATTTCTCCTGTAACGTCAATAAAGTGATATCTAAATAATTAATGTGATTAATATGGGGTTCATAAGTAAAGTTAAGATTCAACATATTGGAATTAAGTGTATTAATGAAAGTGTGCAGTGAATGTGAATCCCCTTCCCAAATCATAATCAGGTCATCAATACAGTGTATAACGCTTGTAAAAAAATAATATGATGCCGAAAAGGATTAGAATCACCAAAAAGAAATGTGGATTCCCAGAGACCCATAAAAAGATTAGCATACGACGGGGCAAAGGAGGTACCCATAGCCGTTCCCCGTGTCTGCAAGTAAAACTGTGACTCAAATAAAGAATAATTATGAGTCAATAAAAATGTGATGGAATCTAAAAGAAAAGTGCGAAGTGAAATAGATAATGAGGAGACGAAGAGTAAGGGGTTAAATACTCCCCTAGCAATGCTCACAGGGAATGTCCACGAGTTAAACATACACTTTGTATCCTTTAGAATCTTGTTTTCCTTCCCAAAGAAGCCTAGACCTCCATTATCCACATCAGCCAAAATCAATAATGTCACATATCATGTCCTTTCATAACCACTCTTGATAGACTTCCACTAGCCTTAATAGGTAAATCTTATGTGGTTGTCTAGGTTTAGGGTACTGTAGACATATAGTATACATCACTTTCACTGTCCGGAAGAATTGCCTGGACTCTTGGGACACTGTCCCCCATCTGTTAGTTAAGCTATGTCTAAATACTGGATATTATTGTATATCTAGTGACCCTTAATGAGAGGGTATTGTTTAAGCTGGGGAACAAGGTTAGTTAGGGAAGGGTCCCTTGAATTTGCTTTGATGGTCAGACGCCCATAACTCTGCATTTCCAACCTTTATACGCGTTTGAGAGCCATATTGCACTTCTAACTCTGCTGCATGTGGCTTGTCCCAGAACACCCAGCAGGCCTGGGGACTTCCTATGAGAGGCAATTAACCATGAATATTCACTAAATGTGACCCTGTGTCTTGTAACAAGATAACATCCCTTTGTGCAGACAAAGGGGAAAAGGTACTCACCAGACACAGGAAATGGAACAGTTTCACTCTTTATTGGGGTCAGATGTTCCTCAATGTTCGGATCTTCCTTCTCTGACTTAATCTCTAAACTCTCCAGCACAATCACTGGGAAACCTGGCAATAAGAAAAGGGAAACCCATCATGTAAAGCTGGGAGTGGGGGCGCTTCTTGTACTCTATACTGATTCCTATGGGGGAGGGGTGAAGTGATTGATTTTACTTTGTTATTAACCCATTGAGTGCTGAAGAAGTTTTTACCCCACAAGTGCTGAAAACATTTGAGCTACCAATGTTCAAACCTCAATAACAATAATATCCTCAATATAACCTTAGATAAATCATTTTTTTCATTAGAACAGGTATCTTATAATTGTATGCACGCTTTAATATTATTTACCAAAATATTGTACACATTTCAGTCCATTTTGAAACATACTGAATAAAGACAAGTGAGGATGTAAGGGTACTTACCACAAACAGGAAATGCATCTATTTCTTCCTTTATTGGGGTCAGATGTTCCTCTGTGTTCGGTTCTTCTTTCTCTGTCTTAATCTCTAACCTCTCCGGTACAATCACTGGGAAACCTGGCAATAAGATAAGGGAAACCCATCATGTAAAGCTGGGAGTGGCAGCGCTTCTTGTGATTTCACCTCCTCTGATATTGGTATAATATAATACCTCTTGTAAAAAAATGTATTACTAGCCCTTCTGGCAGAACATGACAGAGGTGAAGATATATAATCTTCTTACCTGCTGGTGGTGCTATAAGAAAATAAGATTAGTTTGGGTGTTTGATGCGCATAACTGCCAAATAATCAGATATCCCCCCCATGCATATTCCAAAGACACTAAATTATCTCCTCTACTCACTTAACTTGCGTGGATCCATGCTGGCAGTGGGCAGCGCTGCTCTGGGAGGTGCTGGCAGTGGACAGTGCTGCTCTGGGAGGTGCTGGCAGTGGGTAGTGCTGCTCTGGAGGTGCTGGCAGTGGGCAGTACTGCTCTGGAGGTGCTGGCAGTGGGCAGTGCTGCTCTGGAGGTGCTGGCAGTGGTCCCCTGGAGGTGCTGGCAGTGGGCAGTGGTCCTCTGGGAGGTGCAGGACAAATATACAGCATTTAGTATCAGCTTTTTCAAACCTAAATCATTAACCCCAAAGGAGTCGGAGAAGACAGGGGCACCAAAAAACACATATGGCCCATTCGCAAACAGGAACTTCATTTCAAACACTGCAAAACTTTAATGGCTCAGGATTGTGTCACAACAAAACCATCTAGAAAAGTATAAAGTGAGTCGGAGATTAGCAGCCAAAAAAACAGTAAAGTTCTCATAGTGTAACATAGTAACATACTGCACAGTTCCACAGTATGAAGATGTAGCCAGGTCCCCCTCTGCTTGTCGCCCCCCCTCCCCTCACATTGCTGGCGATCGCGGGTGCTGCCGAGCCCCATGGCGGACACGTCGGCGGGCCGCAGGTGTGGGTGGTTGCTGGGGGAGCTGTGCGGTGGTTGCTGTGTGCGGCGATCATGAGCCAGGTACTCCCGGCGGCTCCCGGAGCCGGGTGCCACCATCTTAGATTGCGCACGCATGCGCAGTAAGGATTTCAGTGCGGTGGCCAGCCGGGAAGTTCGCGCATGCGATTTGTAGAGGCCCTAGAGATAATGAAGGCATTAAACGTAATGAGGTATGCGTTCATGCACAGAGCCAGCGCCAGGAAGAGATGGAGGCTCCGAGAGCAGAATTGCGAGATGTACGCAAGGAACAGGATTCTCTCACAAGTGGACTAAACGTATTGAAAATACTGTACAGTTCCATAGTATGAATCAAAAGCAGATACAGTACATGAGTGAGACTTTGATAAATGCTCCCGATACTCTCCAAGGTCCATCAGTTCTGCTCCATACTGACACAGTCTCACTTTCCTATTTCATACGGTGAGAAGTGGGTAATGCAGAGGAACCAGTGCAGTAACTTCCCTCACCTTACCCCACCATAATAAATAGATTAACTCATTAATTTGTTCCTCGATCACCTCCAGTTTCTCACATTCAGCTCATTTGTACCTGGCAGGACATTCTTATATAAAGGAGTGCCTGGGGAAACACTCAGTAACTTCCCCTCACCTGTCCCCACTTCTCACTATATTAAATAGGGGGGTTTGATCCCTCACACTCATTAATTTGTTCCTCAATCAACTCCAGTTTCTCACCTGCTCACACCCTTATAAGCCCGTCCTTTTATGATGGGATCACTGCTTCCCGACCCAGATAATTTCCAGCGGAATAGTTATTAGCGGAATAGCGGATACTGAATCAAAAGCACTATTCTCTGTGTTATATCTGTGGAACGTATCCATATATATATAAATATATAGTGACAACCACATAACGTTGAGGTCCCTTTGATCCCAAATAAGACCGGAAACACAGTACTTCTATTTACGTGGGGTTTATTTATAGGGGTTTAAGTAACGTATTCGCAGGTCCACCGTCCCTTTAAGAAAACCAAATTAAAATAAAACATAAATAAACGCCTATACCTGTCAGGGAGCTTAATGACTTCTTCAGTCCCTTACTATCAGGGCCCCCAGCTAAGCCAGTTGTCAGCCCAAAACATGCCCTGGCATGGGCAATACAGTAACAACACAGTCTTTGTAAATAATAGAAAGCGTTTTGCTTATCTTAGTCCATCTGGCAATGTCCCTGCTTCAGCACGGCTCAATCAGCAGCTTCTCACACTGTTTCAGCACAGCTCTCTCAGCAGCTTATCTCACACTGCTTCAGCACGGCTCTCTCAGCAGCTTCTCTCACAATCTGCCAACTTCTTTAACAGCCTTTGGTAGCTGCGGAGCCCCTTCTGCCTCCCTCCTTCTCTGAGGGAAAACCGGTCTGTCTCTCTCACTGCCTCTCTGGCTTCCTGGGTCTGGCTCTGTGTCTCATACCTTCCTGTATCTTTTTAACCTGCAGTCTTTCAGGAATCCTGCTTAATTAGGCTGCAGGTGCTGGAAGGTTAACTGGTTGAGTGCTGGAAGGTGCACATATCCTACATTCCAACCTACTGAGACAGTGACTCAGTCACATATCCTCCCCTCCAGCTCATTCCTACTGGGGTCTGCGACCAGTGCACAATTATCGTGCACCCACAAAGACGTCCTCTCTTTCCATTTCCTAGTCTTCCAATTGAAAAATCTTCCCTTTGGGACAATTACCAGGCCTTCTGGGCCTGCAGACTGGTCCTTCGCTACCTCTTTATCTTGTGCCGGCCTGAGTCTAGGGTTGAAGCTCCGCCTTTGTTGTGTCCCTTTTTTCAAATGTTCCCGAGCATCCTGCTGTCTATCAGCTATCTCTGCCTTCTTCCTCTTGTGCTCAGAGTCTCCCTTACCCTGTAGAAGTGCCTTGACCCTTAATTGGCTCATGGCATTCACTCGCCAGTGCCCGTTTGGCCTTTTCTCGTGAAGACAGCAACTCCGCTTCAGTGGTGATGGCTTTTGGACCTTTTCCCATCAGCACACCTTTAGTGTTGGGTTTCACATCATTTATCTTCAGAACTTCAATTTGGGTGGGGGTCTTATTAACCCTAAGTGCTCCCCATGATGCCTCTCTATTACAGTCGGCAGACTCGCAGGCTTGGGCCTGTCTTTCTGGTCCCCTTAACTTACTCCGTTGGGAGTGTTGCTGGACAAACTGTGAGGTCTTTCTCATCTTACGAACATGGACACTCTTTAGTCCCATTCTCGACTGTCTCTTCACAGCGGCTACCTTCCTTGCAAGGAATCCACTATGGGTCCCATACTACAACTGGCTTCTTACTGTGCTACTACATCGCACCTTGGTCTTCCCATTCCGTTCCTTGTGGAAAGTAGACTGTAACACTGCAACGGTATTGCAGTCATGCTTCCTGGTGCGCCTCACTTGCTTCATCTCTACCGCCCTCTTTTCCATGGACTGCTTCTGTGACCCAAGTGTTTGTCTTAGGGTAGTAACCGCTTTCTCCAACTTCAGCTGAGGAACCTCCTGCTGGGCAGCCTTAGAGTCCAACATAGCATCCTGCTCAGTCTTAAGAGCCTCGAGCTCCTCCCTCAGGTCGTGTTTTGCTTCTCTGTCATCTTGCGGCCAGCACACTCAGACTCAAGGTCCTTCCTTAAGTTTTGAAGCAGTCCTTTTGTATGTCTTTTCCCACTCAGTGCGGCTGTGTCACGGTTGTGCTCGCCACAAATCTGGTTCGGACCATGTGGCTGAGGTGAGGTTGTATAAGCACCGACCTTAGACCGCGCAGGCTGATCCGGATTGCGCAGTTCGTAGTCATACGTAGCAGGGTCGGGACTGGAGAAGGTAGCATCATCAGTGGACAAGCCATGGTCAGGACTGGAGAGATCAGGGTAAACGTTATTCAAGCAGGAGTTCGGCAACAGGTAATCAGAAGTTCCCCGCCTCAGCTTAGGAGCGTGAGCGTGGGCGTGGGTTGCTGCGCGTGAGGCAACCATGGCCCATGGTACTGGTCTCAGGAAAGGGTAGGCAGACCAGAGTGGGCACACCGCCATGCAGCACTGGTAAACCAGTGCTTCAGCGCAAGAGTCCAGAGCGGCCTGTGCAAGGAGAGAGAGAGCTACAGACCTCAGGACTCATAGACTGGCCTCTGCTAAGGGTAGGGCAGCAGACCACAGGAAACAGGAAGCTGAAGAATACACGGGAGGTGCTCCGCTTCAGCACAGGAACCAGGACACAGCCTCTGCTATGGAGAATGAGCAGCAGGCCTCATGAACCAAATAGATAGGCTCTGCAGAGAAGGGACAGCAAGCCTTAGGAAACCAGGAGCTGAAGTCAACACTGGAGTGACCTCCGCTTCAGCACAGGAACCAGGACACAGCCTCTGCTATGGAGAATGAGCAGCGACCCCAGGTACCGGTAGATAGGCTTTTGCTGTGGAAGGATAGCAGACCTCAGGAAACAGGGAGCTCAAGTCAACACTGGAGAGACGTCTGCTTCAGCACAGGAGACAGGAACAGGCCGCTGCGTGCGACTAGAAGCCGACCTCAGGAAACAGGGATCTGAAGTTAACACGAAGAGTACTCCGCTTCAGCACAGGAGACAGGAACAGACCTCTGCGTGAACAAGGAATAGAACTAGAGAGATTAGTACACAACAGAGCCAAGCCTTAGGGCTTGTGGCAGAACACTTGTGACAACCAGGAAGGGTTATGCTCGGCAGGGAAGCATTGTGGGAAAGGTGTCTTTAAAGGTCAGTGAACCAATAGCTGAAGGGGCGTGTGACAGCATTGTCTCAATGAGTGAACCCAGGGTGGAGCTGCAGCAAAGATCAGGAGCAGTGTTCCAGGGCTGCACAGGTCTGTAAGGCAAGGCAAACAGCAAACTAAGGTGCGGATCCGTTACAGGCTGCTAGTTCAGCTGCTTTGAAGTTGAGTCGCGATTCCAGATCTGTCAGCTGATTCAGAGCCAGGTTTACTCTGTTACCTTTTCTCTATTCTTGACCTGTAGCTGCTGGTGCTCCTCCCGGACCTTATCCAGCTCCAGCTGCAGCCGGGCCTCCTGATTGGCCGTGTGGTCCAGCCGCTTGTATATATCAGCCATCTCCGTTTCATAGCGTAATGTCAGGCACCTCATCTGACGGACGGACACCTCCCACCTCTCGACGAGCTGTATCTTGCACTCAGCAACCTGCGTTTGCAGCTCTTCAATTTGATCCTGCAAGTCTCCTCTCAGGGCCTTCACTTCTTGCTTGCTCTGAGTTTGCATCAGTGCAGCCTTCATCTTTTGGAGCTCTGCAGTGTTTGTCGCCAGGATCGCCGCTGCTTCTGTTTTCCAGGCTTCTTTCTCCTTGGCAAACTGACTCATGGAGATCGAGTTGCCTCTCTGCTTCTCCAGCTCTTGCTCCAGTCTCTGGACCTTCTCGCGCTCCCTCTCATACATAGTCACCTGGCTTCTAAGCTCCACCCCCAGCGATGCTTGAGGCACACAGCGTGGCCCTCAGCTCCTCATGCTGCTCTATGAGGACACACTGGGTACTCAGCCGTTTCTTTAGCACTCGTTGCTTCTCCTTGGCAACTTGTAGACTTGCACATAGCTCTTGCAGCTGGCTCTGCCATAGGTGCGCTGCTTGTGTGTGCTGCTCCAGGGAGACACGTTGCATCCTCTCTGCATTCTAACTTTTCCTGGATCAATTGCTTCTCCACGTTTCCTGCTTGGTGAAGCTTCTCATCACCTTTACTGATTTGATCAGTCAAGACTGAATTTTTGTGTGTCAGACTTACATTCTCTTTCTTTACAGTCTCTAAATCCCTCAGGGCATTCTCATGGGTTTCCTTCAACAAACCCAGCTCTGTGTTTAGACTGTGGCCCTCTTGGTGTGAGTGTTCCACCTCTGTGCTGAGAGCGTGAACCTCTTGAAGAGCCTTCCCATATTTCTGTTTGAGGTTAGCAATCACTTTGTTCAATTTGTTCTGCTTTTCCTCCATAGTAGCAATTGAGGCGTTGGCATTTTCCAGACCAGTCGTCACCTCCTCCAACTCACTCCGTAAGAGACACTCTGTTTCCTTCAAAGCCACATACTCTTGTAAAGCTGAGATTATACACCACTGTAACTCATCGTTTACTTCTCGCTCCTTCATCAATCCCGGCCACAGGACTTCAGAATCATGGCGGGCAGCTTGGAGTGCAGAAATTAAAGCCTCTTTATCCTGGATTAAGGATTCAGCATCCCTTTGCTCCTCCTTTTCCTTTGTCCCATGACAATTCTGCCCATCACTCCGGTCTGCAGCACATCTCGGAGCCTCTCTGACGCATGTCCTGACAGCGCCGGTTCAAGTGGCTCGGTCACTTCTTCTGTGACTTGAGGAACAGTTTTCTTTTTCTTCTTCTTTCTTTTTGATTTATTAGCTCCAGAGACATCAGTATTACTGGGCACACACTCACTGGTATCAGCTTCCACATCTTGCTTGTACTCACAGGGCCTTGTTTGCTTTTGCAGCTGTTTGTCTTTGAAAATTTGGGGACACACATCTTCCAAGTGACCTATCCCACGACAGACCCAGCATACTAAATTTATCTGGTATGAGTCGTCGTCGTCATCGTCATCATCATCGTAGGGCCTGAAGGGACACTGTTTTGTATGATTACGTACATTGCAAAACAAACATTTCACGTCGGCCATTTTAAAACCCCAGCAGGGAAATTCTGACACTCAGCACTTTGCTTATGGCGTTATCTCTATACACCGCTCTTGCTAGCTGCAACTTCACTCACTTCAGCAAAAGGCATTAGCTTTACACAGCAATCCTTTCATACCCCACGGGGCAAACTTTACACTCAGCACTTGCTAGCTGTAATTTCCACTTTCTTCAGAAAAATTTAGTTTTCTGCTTGAATTCAGTACCTTTCAATCTTCTGACCTCTGGGTGCTATTGCATCCACACTACATACATTCTCTGTGCATGCTGTAGCATAAATGGTCATACACATTGGGACAAACTTTGCTTGCTTTTCACTTCCGTTGGGCGGCCATTTTAAATCCCTGCATTTCTCTTCAACCCCAGTTTCCGCTGCATGGTGCCTTAGGGACTGCCCGCATTAAACTCCACCATATGTGACAACCACATCACGTTGAGGTCCCTTTGATCCCAAAAGAGGCTGAAAACACAGTACTTCGATTTACGTGGGGTTTATTTATAGGAGTTTAAGTAACGTATTCGCAGGTCCACCGTCCCTTTAAGAAAACAAAATTAGAGACTTCCGGTGACGTCAACGCTGATGGAAACTTGAGGAGAGAGCTCCGGAGCCCTCCGCTGTATAATCCCCAATAAATAGCTCCAATCGAAGGATTTCGCCCTCAAAATAACATTAAGGATTAGGGGAAACTGTGCAGAATGACCGGAAAGGGCAAAAAAGCAGCCCAGCAGGCTGAATTATTTCCCTGCGAGTCAGTGGGTGGCGGATAGCTGCGAGACCTCCCAAGATGGCGGCCTGCCCCACACGCGGGAAGGCCCGAGCGGAGCGCAGACACACGACATGACTAACATTGCTATAAACAAAGATTACCTGGAAACCCTCTTTACCAGAATGCGGAAAGAATTCCAGGAAGACCTGGCCAAAGCAGTCAACACTCTAAGGGCTGATATGAACGTCCTAGCGGCTAAAACGGACACACTAAGCCACAAAGTGGAGGCCCTAGAGCAGGCCCAATCATCTGCGGAAGATGAAATCAACCGCCTACACTGGGAAATCAGGGGGCTAAGGGAAAGTGCCGAGGACCAGGAAAATCGCGATCGGCGACAAAACCTCAGGATAAGGTACGTCCCAGAATCGGTTGAACCCGAGCAGCTGCGAGCATACCTGGTGGATCTATTCACATATATAGTACCTGAGTTGCCCCCTGATAGAATTGAGATGGATCGCGCCCATCGAGCCCCAGGACCCAGGTCAACAGACCCCAAGAGGACCAGAGACATACTAGTCAGATTCCATTATTATGCCACGAAGGAAAGAATATTAACAGCTAGCCGAGAGAAGGGACACCTCCAATTCCGAAATACGCATATCGAAATTTACCGTGACCTCTCAAGGATGACCGTGGAGAGGAGAAAAGAACTCAAACCCCTCATACAGCAGTTACGAGATAATAAAATAAAGTATCGCTGGGGATTCCCTTTCAAAGTCGTGGTCAATGAGGGAGGAAAGTTCCATACCCTGTCCTACCCGGAGGAGGCACCAACATTCTTGAGGGGCTTGGGTATCTCACAAAAGAACGGAGGATCGGCCCCTGAGGACGCGGTAGAAGACCGGAACCAAAGGCTGCCAGAAAAAATGCCACGGGCCTCGCAGAGGCTGGCTACCCAACGGGACCAGACGGGGGGAGACTGAGAGGCACGACCCGAAGATGTGGCCTGATCCGGCAAGACCTAAGGTCCTGAGTCCCCCCCGCTCACTTTCTCCCCACTCCCGCGAAGGAATAAAGGCCGCGACCCCTCAGGCTGCTCCCCCCGGCGACCCCTCCCTTACCTGCTGCCTGAAGCGAGCATCGACAGACGGAGCCTGGGCGTCCGCCATCTTGTTCCGCAAGGAGGAGGCGGCGATCTCCCCGGACTGATGGGAGGTATCCTGAGCTGGAGACGCGGAGCGCTGGGACGGAGTCCGGTGTCCACAACCGGAGAGTTGGCGTCCTACAGACGAGACGTTGGGGGGGGGGGGGGGGTGCTGTTGTCGGGGGGGGGAGGGGGGTGTTGGGGGGAGGTCGTTCTGTTGGCGTCCGGAGAGCCAGCTGCGGCTACGGTTTCAAGGGGGAAAAAAATAACGGGAACGCCCAAAAGAAGAAGCACCAGGGAGCACAGAATGGATAGAGGGTTGTATGTGATTTAGATATATATACCATGTAAAAGTTGTCCAGGAATTTGTGCTATAACAAGGGACCTAACAAGCTTTCAACCAAAGGTTACCCCTTCCCCCCCTTTTTCACCCCTCTCCCCCCCCCTTCCCTGTCTCCCCCCTCCCCTTCTCCCCCCCTCCCCCCTAGACAGTCTCAGGACAATAGAATCACGAGACTCGTGCCCCAGGTCCCACTCACCCCCCCCCCGATGTCCGGACAACCTTTTGGCCCTTACTGCCAAATAAGAGGTCTCTAAACCATGTCAACAGGGTAATATAGAGAAGTTACCCAGGAAACTCAAAATGAGTAACCCTGACGTTCCTTTTTAAAGTTAAATCAGTTAAATGTGTTTTACTATGATTGGATTCATTATTGTCTTCTTTGTAGGAGGGCTCTCTGACCTCCTTGATGGCTTTCAGGATGCGGTATTCAGGGAAGTCTTCCAAAGGCAATATGCCTATCACCCCCATCCTTAGCGAGATGAGGGTAGCTAAAACTGGGCTCTTAAATAGCCCACTCTCTTTTCTATTTCTATCTTTCTCTTTCCTCCTCCTACCTCTACCCCCCACCCAACTCTCCAGTGTCCCCCCAGCTACTTCCTCCCACAGGAGGAGCACAAAAAGTCCGCACAGAACTAAAGTCCACACATACCAGGCACTGTCCATGAAAATGCTTGAAATAAAAATAAAAATAAATATGTCCTTTTGTCCGCACACACCCAGCAGGGGCAAATACAGAAGCAGACGAGAAGAAACCACAACAACCAGAGCTGCACAAAGACACCGTACAAGCTTTACAATGAGAGACGAACACGTACGCAGACGACCAGGGCCCCCAGAAACTAAGACTCCACAAAAATGCCACTCAGCGGACAAGACAAGGTATGACTGTAGAGACACCCACCACCTTGGGAAAGTGGAGGGACAGACAGAAGCCCTGAAACACCATCCAGGTAACAATGGCCCATAACACAACACTTAAACTAATATCCCTAAATGTCAGAGGACTAAACTCAGTACTTAAAAGAAAGCTCGCTCTTCAGGAGCTCAAAAAGACAAAAGGGAGACATCCTGTTTTTACAGGAAACTCACTTTAACACGACAACCCCCCCAATACCTTCCAGAGGTACTACCCTCAGACCTACTATGCATCCTGCTCCGCCAAAAAGAGGGGAGTAGCTATACTGCTCAAACAAAACGTTACATTTTCTTTAAAAAAAGAAACTGCAGATCCGGAAGGCAGATTTCTTATCCCTACAGGGCACCTTGTCCAGTGTAGATATTACAATGGTCAATATATATGCCCCAAACGAGGCCCAAGCTGACTTCCTGAGAGACCTCTGTGACAACCTAGCCCCCCAGCCTACAACTACACTGTTGTTGACTGGAGACCTTAGTATGCTTGTAGATCCCGAACAGGACAGGAAGAGCACACTAGACACCCCCCTCCCTCGTGCTACAGAGAAAAATGCTAGGGAATTCCGGAACATACTGAAAGAGTTCGCATTGATAGATATCTGGCGAGCACAGCACCAGGGTCAGAGGGACTATTCATACTTCTCCCCCCCGCACCAGACCTACTCAAGGATTGATTATTTTCTGGGTACTAAAGATATCTTCCAGGCAACCTCCCAGTCAGACATAGGATCAATATCCTGGTCGGACCATGCCCCTGTCTCGCTGACGCTCTCCCTCCCCTTCTATAAAAATAGCCAATACAATTGGAAACTAAACGATTCTCTGCTAAACCAACCAGATGTAGAAATAGAAATCAAACAAAAACTCAGAGAATACTTTACACTGAACAAGGGCTCCATAGAGTCATCAGCGATGCTATGGGAGGCCCATAAGGCCACGATCAGAGGGAATATCATTTCCATAGCCTCATATAAGAAAAAAGTACGACAGAAATTGTACAACGAATTGACGGAAAAAGTCCAACGATTAGAACAAAAGCATAAAACTAATCCCTCAAAAAAATTACTCAAAATATTAGATAAAGCCAGATCTGAACTCAAACAGATACAAATCGATGAGGTGGAGAGGGCGCTGCGGTGGACCAGGCAAAAATACTACGATAAAGGGAATAAGGCCGACCGGTTATTAGCATCCAAGTTAAGAGGTCCGAGAACTAAAGCCCAAGTAACAGTTATACAAACAAAGACAGGCGCTAAAACATATTGCGAGAAACAGATAGCAGCCGAATTCTCAGACTTCTACTCTAAATTATATAATCTAAAGTTCCCAAAAAATAGATCTTCTAATAAGGAAGCTATAGCCCAATATTTAGACTCATGCAAACTTCCAAGCCTCTCAGAAGGGGATCTTGCAGAACTAAACAAAGAAATCTCGCAAAAGGAGCTCTTAGATGCCATCTCCCAACTAAAACCTAGCAAAACGCCAGGCCCAGATGGGTTCTCCAATCAATATTATAAGACATTCAAACTAATTCTAGCTCCATATCTCCTTGATATGTTCAATGAGTTTCTGGAGGGAACAGCCATCCCAGCATCTATGTCTAAGGCCAATCTAGCAGTCATACCAAAGGAAGGGAGAGACCCACTACAGTGCGGTAGTTATCGCCCCATAGCCCTCCTTAATTCGGACCTAAAACTCTTCAGTAAAATTTTGGCCAACAGATTAACCCCCATACTCCCAAGCCTAATACACATAGATCAAGTCGGGTTCATTTCCGGCAGGCAGGCCTCAGATAATACCAGGAAAATCATTAACATAATCGACCATGTACATCTCTCATCCACGAAGGCCATCCTATTGAGTCTAGATGCGGAAAAAGCATTTGATAGGATCAGATGGGACTTTTTGGATCAAACATTAATCAAATTTGGATTTACGGGCCATTACCTGGCAGGGATCAGGGCCCTGTACAAAAGTCCCACGGCAGTCGTGAAACTCCCAGGAGGAGACGCAAGCCCTATAAACATTAAGAATGGTACTCGACAAGGATGCCCGTTGTCTCCGCTTTTATTTGCTCTCTCTATCGAGCCCTTGGCAGCAACAATTAGAGAGGATAAAAATATAAATGGTATTGAAATTGGGGGGGACAAACTATAAGATATCCCTCTTTGCTGACGACATTATCCTGACTCTAGCTAACCCCTTGACCTCACTCCCGAATTTACAATCACAATTAGACAAATTCAGCAAAATCTCGGGATACAAAACTAATATGGATAAGTCGGAAGCATTAAATATATCCCTACCCCACCCCGAGGTCAAATTACTCCAAACAAACTTCAATTATAGGTGGAGCTCCACAAAAATCAAATATCTAGGAATACAAATAACACGGGAGTACAAAACATTATTTCAATACAATTACCCACCCCTATTTGAGAGGCTAAAAAAAGACCTTCAGAGCTGGAATGGATATCAGATATCTTCGCTAGGAAGAATAGCCACGGTAAAAATGAATATCCTACCAAGACTTCTATATTACTTCCAGACTCTCCCTATCGATATCCCAATAGGGGAACTCAAAAATATGCAAAACAAAATCTTCCAATTTATTTGGCAAAATAAAAGACCAAGAGTAGCTAGAACTATTTTGCTAGCACCAAAAGAAAGCGGAGGCTTGGCAGTCCCGGATATCATGAAATACTATTTGGCGGCCCAACTCAAACAAGTTATAATGTGGAACAACGAACCAACCACAAATTGTTGGATTGGGATTGAGTCTGCCTATGCGAGACCTCTCTCACTTCCGGCCACCCTGTGGACCGAGAGGGGTAGGGAGACCTTCTCAGAAACATTAAAGCTGGGAGCAATGAAATGTACATGGAGAATATGGTCTAAAAATAAAGACAAGTATAGCCTAACGACCTCGCCCTCACAACTAACGCCCATATTTAACAACCCGGAGTTCCCCCCAGGCTGGTTCCCACAGAGACTCTGTGAATTAAAAAAATTAAAGATAATGGTAGCAGAGCAGTTTATAGGAAACGGAAAGATTCTATCGATTCAGGAACTAGAGAAAAAACACCAAACAGTGAACCTGCCAATATTTGGCTTCCTGCAGATCAGGCACTACTTGCAAACTCTTTCCAAAGAATTAACATTCCAACCATTAACAAATTTTGAGCGCCTATGCAGGAAAGGATATTACTGTAAGGGATTGATCTCGGAGGTGTATCTGGGTCTGGCAAGAACAGCAGGTTGTTCCCAACACAATTATATGCTCAAATGGGCGGAAGATTTGAACCTAGAGATCGATAGGGAAGACTGGGAGGATATCTGGGAGGCAGCTTCCAAAACATCAATATGCACCACCACCAAAGAGAATATTTATAAAATTCTATTTCAATGGTACTTAACCCCGAGTAGGTTGAGCCAGATCTTCCACAGGACCCCAGATTTGTGGGGATGCGGGCAAAGAGGAGATATGGCTCACATCTGGTGGAATTGTCCAAAGATTCAGGTGTTCTGGGCTATGATCAAATCATTAATCCGAGAATACCTGGGGGTGGAGATTGAGATGGACCCCCTGACCATGGTGCTGGCTAAACCAATTGACGAGTTAGAGACATAAAAAAGGCACTTGTAGATGGTGCTGTGTGGTAAGAGAGTGCTTCTCTAGGTGAAGGTGCTGTGGTATGGTAGGGGGGGGGGAAGGTAAAAACGAATAGCCTTGCCAGGGAGTAGATGGCAGAAGAAGTTCTCACTCAGCCTGCTAGGATTGAAAAGGAAGTGAAAGATTCCTGGGAAACAGGAATAGTCTGAGGACCAAACTAACTTGTCAGCAGAGACAGGGGAGGTGGGAAGACCCATTCTCAGCTAGGAGAATTGGGAGGTTGCTAGGGCAACCAGCACTGCTGAGTGGAGAGGGAAATGTGTAACAATAATGTATCAGTTACACAGGCACTGTGTGTTTTCAGAGCAGAGAACATGCAACTGAAATAAGGCACTGGCAGTCAGAAAACTGCAAAGGGGGGAACAGAAATAAACAATCCTGTTAAAGGACAGGCACTGTGTGCTCATTTGCATGTCATTTCCCAGAATCCCTTCCTACAGTGGAAGCACTGTATGCTAGATCAGTGGTTCCCAAACTTTTTCGGTTCAAGGCTCCCCAAAGCAATCAACATTTTTTCAAGGCTCCCCAAGGCGATCAGGATTTTTCCGCGGCGCCCAAAGTAAAAACAAAGGTGTATATACATACTCTCTCAGACACTAACACACTCTCAATCTCTCAGACCTCTCTCTCTCTGTCAGACCTCTCTCACTCACTCTCTCAGACCTCTCACTCACTCTCTCAGACAGCTCACTCTCTCAGACAGCTCACTCTCTCTCTCAGAACTCACTCTCTCTCTCAGACCTCACTCTCTCTCTCAGACCTCACTCTCTCTCTCAGACCTCACTCTTTCTCTCAGACCTCACTCTCTCTCTCAGACCTCACTCTCTCTCTCAGACCTCACTCTCTCTCTCAGACCTCTCTCTCTCAGACCTCTCTCTCTCTCTCAGACCTCTCTCTCTCTCAGACCTCTCTCTCTCTCAGACCTCTCTCTCTCTCTCAGACCTCTCTCTCACTCGCTCTGACCTCACTCGCTCTGACCTCACTCTGTCAGACACAGACGGACACTCTCTCTCACAGACACCCACCCACCTGCAGCCTGTTTTTCACACCCACCCACAGCCCGTTTATCACACCCACCCACCTGCAGCCCGTTTTTCACACCCACCAGCAGCCCGTTTTTCAAACCCACCCACAGCCCATTTTTCACACCCACCCACCTGCAGCCGTTTTTCACAGAGCAGCCCGTTTTTCACAGCAGCCCGTTTTTCACACCCACCCACCTGCAGCCCGTTATTCACACACACACCCCCTGCAGCCCGTTTTTCACACACACACACACACACACACACACACACACACCCCCTTCAGCCCGTTTTACACACACACACACACACCCCCTGCAGCCCGTTTTTCACACACACACACACATACCCTGCAGCCCGTTTTTCACACACACACACACACACACACACACCCTGCAGCCCGTTTTACACACACACACACACACACACACACACACACCTTTGGTGCTGCCTCTGTCTGGTGGCTCTGCAGCTACTATGCCTATGGCTGCAGCCCCATTGGATGGGAGTGGTCACGTGACCGCTCCTCCGCTTCCCCTGCCATGGAGACCCGGCGCCGGCTTCAGAGGTTTTTTTTTATTAAATTAGCTAGCAGCCCTTGTTTCCCGCTGCTGGCGGCCCTGATCGCGGCGCCCCTCTAGCCAAGCCGCGGCGCGCACACTTTGGGAAACACTGTGCTAGATGATAATGGTGAAAAGCAGGTTTGTAGACTTGTGCTTGCAATATATAGTGTGTGCAAATGGAAATATTCCTGTATGCATGTCTTAGACAGGTCTGCAACCCCGCCTTTCATCATTATCACCCAGCACAAAGCACTTCCACTGCAGCAAGGGATTCTGGGAAATGACATGCAAATGTGCACAGTGTCACCTTTTGCTTCAAAACCATTTTTAACATGGTTCCCTATAGGCTTAAGTTTGCTGCATGGTCACAGCTTTAAACACAGCTAGGGTTAAGGTGCACAGCCAGAAAACCTACCCACAGACAGCCGTTTCCACCTCAATTGGTCTCATCAGTGTGGGGTTGGTTAACTGGCTATGCAATATATATATATATATATATATATAATGAGTTCTTCAGTATTAGGTGACACCTTTATTTGGATTAACAGTTTAGTTGGCTTTTGAGAGTTCTCCCATCTTCCTCAGGTCGGCAATACCGATTAACAAAGGAATCTATGGCTAAAACAGTGTTTGGGAGAACAGGGGGAAAACAAAACAGAAAACAACAGATCTGTACTGTAGATAAGGTAGGGTGTTAAAGTGTTTGAAGCCATGGAAGGGTGACAAGGAATAGTATGCTGGGAGAGGGGGATGCTGGGAGAGGAGGATGCTGGGAGAGGGGGATGCTGGGAGAGGGGGATGCTGGGAGAGGGGGATGCTGGGAGGGGGGGGGAGAAGGTATGGATAAGAATAAAGGCAGGCAGGATAATTAAAAACAATTCTGATAGGGTGTGAGAAACCCTATATCCGCATTAAGTCATTTGGTTTTGGAGCCAAAGAGTCTTTTCATTCTGAGCTCAAATGTTTTCCGTTCTTGGTGCGTTTAAACATTCCATTGAGGATTTTGATTTTTAAATCATTGATGGAATGATCTGGTTGTGAGAAATGATGTCCCCGCATCTTCCTTCTTCGTGGTGTTGTATAGAGTGTCTGTACATAGGCATTCTGCTTTGACATACATACATACATACATACAGTACATACATACTGTACATACATACAGTACATACATACATACTGTACATACATACATACATACAGTACATACATACATACTAAATTCTAAGCAGAGTTACAGTATGTGAAATAATTATATAAACTTGCGTGAGATGGCATTCAAAATGAGGGAGTACATCCATACCAACAGCAATTCCCTTTGCCCTCCGTCTAGGCTAGATCTGGGATAGCTCTCCTCTATACACGACTATTACTTTATATATATAGGCAATTAGTACTTCCTCTTTCTTAGAGCTTTTCTGCTATAACAGACCTTTTCTGTTTGTTCCTCTTACCGGAGACGTCTCTTCAATCAAAATATGATCTGGGACTTCTTCACATCGGCTGTTTGAGGAGCATTGCGTCGTGGGTCAAGAGTTGCTGACGGAGCAGGATTTGGAGGGTGAATACAGCAAAGGTAACAAACCCATTAGTTGTATGTTTTTTAACTATGTATTTTTTTTAGGATGCCCATTAAGTGCCAATGTGCTTATCTATGCCCCTTTATGGGTATAGATAATCAGTGACAAGCAATGCATATTTAGGCAAATGTTTGTTTTGATTTCATTGTAATGTATTGTATTTTTTGTGTATTTTATTTAGGTTGCCCATTCATTGTCAGTGTGGCAATCTATGCCCATATTCTGTGCATGGCTTATCACAGTCACTGGCTTTATTGTCAAATGCTTGTTTTATTTAAATGTAATGTGTTTATTTTGTGGCTGTATTTTTTAACTTGCCCATTCATTGATATTGTGGCAATCCATACCCATTACCATGCCCATTACCACTGTGACAAATCAATAGGTAGCGGGGGTGGGGTAATTGTCCCAGTTGGGTTGTGGGGGAGATTAACCCCTTAATTACTATAGCGGTTTGTAAGGGAGTCAATAAGTTAAACTCCCTTTACAGGGCAGGAGACTGAACTAGGTGTCGGGTTTCCTGCAGGTGAGATGGCAACTCCTGATTGAA